>NW_010531279.1:1076-67664 GCF_000687285.1 Phaethon lepturus | reverse complement strand
ACTCTTTCCATGGTAACTATACACAATGCTGGCGATGGTACGAGTTGGCGGTAAGTGAAACAAAAGCGCTAGAGAAGAAGCTTTTTTTAAAAAATTTTTCTTAAAATTACGAAAAAACAAATTAAGAAAGAAAAAATCCATCTGCCATCTCACATTAACACTACGAAATGTGATTTGACTTGTTGTCCCCACCCACCTCCTTCCCCTTTCTCCCCCTTTTATTTTCAATGCTGTTGAGTAATGCCGCCTGGACTTTGGATGTACATATCGTTTCGTAGCAGTCTGAGCTGTTTGATTACTGACTTCATGGTGATTTCCCCTTGCACATCTTACTCAGAGTTACTGAACTCCAGTTTGGCTGGTTTTTATTAATGCACCCATTTCCTCCTCTCTCCTGCCCCTTCTTTCTGCTGCGCTCTCTTTCTGAGACCTGTTTGTAGCTGTTACTGTTTGTTTTCTCTCTTTTCCTTTCTCTCTCTCCCTCCCTCCCCAGTTTATTTCTTTACTCGGTTAAATGCAGCTGTTGGTCTCTTTGCTGACTGGTGGTTTCTGATCGGTTCTGGCAATTTTTCCTTTAAGTGCTTGTGTTGCACTTTGCTGTAGCAGCTGATGTCAGGCACTCGCTCCATCTTAATGATTGTCTGTGAGACCCTATCTCCTCCCTCCTCCCCTCCCCACCCTCTGAATCAATTGTGTGGTGTTTTTTTTTCTTTCTTTTATCTGTGTGTGTTTAACTGCATGCTCTCAGTCTCATCATTGTTGTTTCCCATTCTTTCTTTTTAAATGTGTAATGTTTCTATTGTTTTGGGGCTGAAACGAGAGTAAATGTAGCTCCAGACTCCCCACCCCGCGTACGCTCACCATCCGTAAGTCTCAAGGGCCTGAGGCAGCTTTTATTTCTGTAACTTTTTTCTTCTTCACCCTGGCCTCAATTCCTATTTGGCATGGGTTTTGATTAAATTACTGATGTTGTATAAGGACTTCACCCTCCTTGCAAGAACTTTGAGGCTGTCTGACACAGGGCTGCAGTAACTTGGCTTCCAAACTGGTCCATCTTTTCTTTATCAGCACCATCTCTGTGGTAACACCCCACTTGCTTGAGCAATCAAACTGCTTGGAACTATGCAGAGCTCTGTAAAGAGGGTGGAGGGCACAATAAACCCCCCCAAAAGACCTAGGTCTACTACTATGTATTCCTTCTTTTTGCTCCAGGAGATTTGTGAGAAGGAAAAAATAATCTGGAAAAAGAATTGAAAATGATGGGAAGGAAATTTGGTGAATATAGACCATCCAAATGCTTGGTGGCATTCCAGAAATCTCAAGCCTTGTGAGTTCAAATCTAAAGCTGATGGGACTCCAGGCTACCTTTTTCTGTCTAAAAAGTATGCCTGTCAGCAACCTGCTGGGCCCCAATCCCAATGGTGAGCTTGAGAAACAAGTCAGCTTGTGCATCACCTGGTTCAGTTCCCCTGCCCTGGGCTGCAGAAATTGTCGCTGCCTCTTGAACAGAACCTGGACAAAACTGCCAAAGTTTTGCCCTTTTGATCGATGAGTTGAAAATAAGCACAAGACCAAGGGGTGGCAGGATGGCAGGGAATCTGCATGTTACACTCGTTGGCCTTTTTGTTTAATGCATAATTTTAAAATGCCATGTTTAGCTGTAACTTTTATAATTAAATGGCAACTGTTAAAAGTTAATTTAAAGATTGCATTCTTGTAAAATTAGTTGTTTAATTTTTTTTTCTCAGAGAAATATAGTGTGTGTGTGTGTGATATCTGAGAGTTTTCCATCGTTTTCCCTAACATCCTATGCTTCCTTCCCTCTCCTCCCCCTCCCCTTTCTTACTTTTAGGTTAACAACGCGACTGCGCGAGTGATGACCAATAAGAAGATGGTCACACCTTATGCAAATGGTAAGAGAGACTGTTTGTACTAATGATGAGATCAAGGGTTTGAAGAAAGACAAAAGGGAAAAGTCATGACTTCTCCTCAGGATTAAAAAAAAAAACCCACAAACAAACAAAAAAAACCAACCACAAAACAAAAAGAAGCCAACGAAAACCCACAAACCATAATTTATAGCATTCTTCTTCAGTATAACCCTTAAGTGTTTATGGAGAAATACCATTTTACAGATGGAGAAGTGGGGACTGAGAGGGGTAGTGAGATGCCAAATGTGGCCAAGCTGGTAAAGAAACCAAGAACTGATGGGTTGCCTGCCACTACTGCAGGCTGATGCTGTACAGTGGGATATGCAGTAATCCTGAGCCTTATTGCCGTGATGTAGATACCTGAATATGAATGCAGAAGAATAACTTAGGATACATAGTTGGATATATCTCAGTTTAGGTTCTAACTGTAGAGGTACAGCTGTCCCCAAGCAGCCAGGAAAACAGAGGCATTGCGCTGCTTGTTTGCTTGCGTTTTTGTTACAGACTGTGCCTGTGTTCAGTCATTTCCCAGTAAACCTGAACAGAGAAAGACCAAATTGTTTGGGTAATGAAGAATCCTGTTTCATCGGGTATCTTGGTTCTTCTGTCTGTGCAGTAATTTTATTGCATAGGCATGTATAGCATAAAAAGTCGTTGTTCTCCTGACAGAACTGAATGGTGCTTCGATACAGATTTCAAATATGAGTCTTTGTCCTGAAACAGGCAGAAAAATTCTTTTTGGTATGAAAATGTTCCCAAACAGCTTCAACAAGGCAGGAAGTTGCATATAGGTAGTTGCTGGTGTAAGAATCCATTTTGGTTACAGTATAAGACTCAGAAGATGCAAATTTTATTTCTAGCTTTGCTACTGACTTGTTGCGTGTCTTTTGGCAAATCGGTATTTTTTTGGGTTACAGAACTGGGAAAACAGGGACCAGGCAGAAAGACTGGGATTCCGAGTCTCCATGTCTGAAAGGAAACAGGAGATTTTGTAGTAAAAGGCAATGCAGCCATGTTACGTTGTCCTCAAAACAAGTGCAGAAAATGCGGTTGACTATTTGGTAACAAAACTTGGCTTACATAGCAATGACTTTGTGAAACCCTGATAATGGGTAGGATTATTTTGCTTTTGCAGCCAGCAATTTAAAGCCAACTTCAAAGCTATGCAAAAGTATTTAGTATTAGGCCAGGCTTAAGGCATACTGATGAGTGATTTTCAAATTTGAGGGTTGATTCCAGTCCCCTCACTGCCATCACTCAAGTATCTTGCCATCAAGGTGGGCAGCGCAGCAGCAGCGTGCCCAGTCTTGCGGAGGGAGCGTGCATTGCATCTCTTGTTGCTACTCTGCCAGCAGATGAAGGGGTGGTTTCGATGGGCTAGAGTTCGCAAAGTTGTTAATACGGTTTCTAGGCTGGCTAGAGGTGTTAAAGCGCAGTAAATGTGTCAGGCCCCCAAGACAGATGAAGGGTATGGGTGTATTTAAATTGAAATATTTGTGTGATTGCTAGCTGAACAGCTGAGATCTTTCCTGAAAGGAATGCTTTGTGGAAGCCAGCTTAGATCATGATGTTAGCTTTACCCTCCTTGCTTCTCTCCCCTCATAGAAGGGGGTGGGGGAGACAGATACGTTTCTAGATCTGACTGGGAAATGTGTTCCTTCTCATACCCTAGCGATGACTTCTTTAAGCACTATTTTCTTGTAGGTTTTATGTTGACGATTTGCAGTTCTGGACAATTATCCAGATGATATTAAAATCAATTTTCTGGGAAGGCTTTCACCTGAAAAGCAGCATAAAGAAGACAGGAAATACTAAAATAACACAGAGAGAAGAAAATGTGAGATGAATAGACTGAATTACTTTTCTGCACCATAGTCGTGTGATTCAGTTGGTGAGGAAATTCAGACATTGTTACTTTTTAGAAGATCTCTAGCAAATAAGACAGAAGGGTGTTTTGAGAATTTAAGGCCATAAACTGATTGGCCCAGGATGACAGTCTGGGCTGGTGGCTTTAGAGAGGTTTTGGATCTGCAGCGTTCCTGGTGAAAGTAGGGAGGAGCTGTCAGCAAGGTTCATGCAGAGAATGCAGGGTCGCACGGTGCTTGTGGCGAATATGCATATAAGGTAGTTGGCATTACCTCAGTGGTGCCTCTGCCACGCTGCAGATCAGCTGATGTTTTGCTGTTCCCTCCAATACAGTGACCTGTACCTAGAACTTGACGTTAGAAAAAGGCAGTTAGCCTCCATCTACACCAAGGGGGATTGAGGCGAAGCAGAAATTGGAAAGAGCTGTGCATGTGAAGCTGGGGCGCATGCAAGAGACTGTTTCCCCTACCCACGCTGCCCGCTCCTTCTCTTGGTGTAGATTTTGGCATTCACTGCAGTCTTTGTTGTTTCAGGTTGGAAGTTGAGTCCTGTGGTTGGAGCGGTGTACGGCCCTGAGTTATATGCAGGTAGAGCTTAAGTAGACACTTCCATTTCTGCCATTTAACTGCAGTGGTGTTTGTTTATGTTCTCAATCTGCTGTTTCTTTATAACCTTTTTATGTTTTTGTTTTTTTGTGTTTTTTTTATTCTTTTTAAAATTAAATTAGCGTCCAGCTTTCAAGCAGATGTCTCGCTGGGCAATGACGCCGCAGTGCCCCTGTCAGGAAGGGGGGGTATTAACACTTACATTCCTTTAATCAGTAAGTAACCCCCGTTGGCCCCTATATTGTTATTGTGCTTGAGTTAACGATGATCTGTTACCCTTCTTCTCTCCAGTGTGTATAATATATACTTGAAAGGATGGGTCTTGCTGGGAATGAGTTTACCTTGAGCTAAAGTATACTGTGCAGTTGCTGTAACTTGTTCATCTGCAGTGTGTTTCTGTACTGGTGAATGGGTCTTTCTGAGCAATGAGGAGGCTGCAGAACAAGGGGAGGGTGTGTGTGAGGAATAGGCTATTCCCTTGCCCCCCTCCCCCTTTTGAAATCAAAGAAACCAAACAGACAAATCCCTAAAGTACATATTATACAAGCTGCTAAACCGCGAGTCTGCAGGGCCCCTGGTGGCATGCACCTGGATGCACGATGGGTTGGGTTTGTGCCCTGGGACTCCTTCCCTCTCGGTATCTGTTTATTATGTGTTTGCAGATGCCTTTGAGGTTTTACATCATTTCATCACAAGCCAGTTTACTCCAGTGTAAAGCATAATAAAGCAGGCCCCACTGTACATGGAGCCAGTTATTGGTCATGCTTGTTAAATGAAGGTGGGCTCTCAGTAAACTGGCACTTTATGGGAAATTTCTGCTGCTGTTATATGGGCTATCTTGTCTTTCAGGCTTTAAAATGAACATACAGAGGATTGGGTGGCAAAGAGTGGGAGGGGAAAGGAGGGAAGAGACTGATGTAAGTTGGTTGATTTTAAGGGCCTATTGACAAATTATTTTAAAGAGCCTCTGCAGTTTTGGAAGAGCCGCCTGCTATATTGATAGTAACTCTCTGCGCTTCTCAGACTCTAACCAGACTGCATGGTGGTGTCAAAAGGCGGGGGGATTTGTACCCTGTTTGTGGTGGGTGAGGCATGCCAAAGCATTAACCTCTTGCATGCCAAACCTCTCTGCAATCCCTCTTCCCCCCAAAGGCCATGGTGTAGCAGGAAGTATGTGTCGGATGCTTGCTGGGTTATAAGCATGCCCCTCTGCAGGATTGATGCAGAATGTCCCACCGCTGTGGAGCTATTGTGTCACTTTGTTTGAAGCAGACAGTTGTTCTCTGGGCAGGAGCTCAGATCCTTTTCACCCTCCACCTTGTCTGTCTTTACAGTTCCAGGCTTCCCCTATCCAACTGCAGCCACCACAGCAGCCGCGTTTCGGGGAGCCCATCTGAGGGGCCGAGGAAGGACAGTGTATGGGGCAGTCCGGGCGGTACCTCCCACAGCCATCCCTGCCTACCCAGGGTAAGCACTGGTCATGAGAGCAGAGTGCTCTGCACAACCATGTTAAATAGCTAATCGGTTAACCAAAAAATAACTAAAATTGTCTGGATGGTGAGAGTCAGGATACTGCTAGTGCTAGAGCATTCTGCACATGATGGCATCCAGTGGGGGCAAATCTAAATTTTTCCGTGTTAAGTTCTTGACTGAAACAATTTTCGGTACTTGCAACAGCTTAAAGTGCTGATGGATTCCTTCTCAAAATTTCTCAATTTGTCTACATGATATTAGTCATCCATTGACCCAATATGTTATAGTGCTGCTGAGAAGGACACAGAGAAGGTCTAAAATTTCTGAAAAGGTTCTGCTCTTTGCAATCCGTTTGCGTTTTCATATCCAGGAATGAGGAATATTATCCATTACCTTCATGCCTCACCATCTGGCAGTAGGACACAGAAGAGCCAGTTACCCACAATGGATTTGCTTTCTTTGTTGGAGACGGTTTAAAAAGGTTTAAAACAAAGATTAATCAAGTCCATTAATTTAAAGCTGGGAGTGTTTGGGATAAAGGGAGAACAAAAGTGCAGCGTTCTTCTTACTGTTGTATGAAGCAATGGTGAATGTGTGGCCTTAGCATTCTTTGCCCTCTGACTTTTCACTACTAATGCAGTGGAATAGATGCTGTTACAATAGAGTATTCTGCTGTTTTAAAAGGACAGGGAACTAGGTTTGTATGTGAGTTTTGGGGTTTTGTTTGTTTAAGTGTGATGGAATGACAGATAAAACTGCAAATCCCTTCCAAACTGTCTTTTTTTGTTTCTGATTTTGAGGATGCTTTATTCATATTGCCTGTCTCTGGAATTTTACTTGCCGTATTTTCCAGGCAATGTTCTCAGGAAGGAGTAGGAGAAGGAATGAATCCTCCAACACAGTAGACTGACCCTTTTTGCCTTTAGACTAGCCCCAAAAGAGAAGAAAACAAATTATAAATATTTTATTAAAAGGGGAGGTAGAAGCCACACACATCAGTGCAAGGAGCTGGCCTGATATATGCTGGATAAGCTTGCAGTACCTTCTGTAGCAGATTAAGTGGTGAGAACTACTGTGGCCCTTTCTTTTTAGAGTCCAGTCTGATACTTAAAGTAGAGCTTAAGGAAGCAAGCTGCAGTGGTCATGTATCTGTCTAGTTTTGCTCTCTGGCAAGTCTGGCAATGTTTGTATTTAATTCACTGGAAGACTTTAAATGAAACCTCTTGTCTGAACACATTGGCCTTCCAAACAGAGTGTTTCTTACGGGTTTTCACGTCCATCTCTTTTTGCCACCACTCCTAGTTCATATTCTATATCCTGTAACCGTAGCCTCTGACCTGCAACTTGTCTGTCTGTTGCTCTAAAAATCACCCAGTCCCGTTGTATTAGGAAGTGCTCCACAGTGAAACAGAGAGGCAAAGCTGAGCTAATTGCTGCCGTCTAGCAAGATATGAAATGCTTGCACCGGGGAGGGGGTATGTGCTCTTCGTCCCGGGGAGTAACGGCTGGAGCATTTCTAACAAGAGGCTGTCATGAGTGGTGTACGGGGAGGGACTCTAAGCTTGTCTTTGATATAAATCCAGCCTGAGTCCCGTATAAAAGGTTTATATGGTCTATTCACTTCCATTTGGAATATGGGCCAGGCTCCAATGATTATTCCTTCCAAATACTGTCTCATGACTGTGTTTACTTACGTTGAGTTTGTCTGACTCTGGTGACTGATTTCATGTCCTCATGGGCAGTGTACTATCCAGTAAACATTTGCAGGGCAGCAGTAAACAAGGCAGGTTCACAAATGGCCCAGAACTGTCCCTAGTCCCAAACATTGGGATGTAATTAACTAATTCTGGTGTTTATTGTCATCATAGTCTGAATGTCTAAAAGATTTTTTTTTTGTAGAGAGAATTTGATTCCTCATGGAATAATACAAAATGTGCTATTCAGTTCCATATTGCAGTAACCTGTAGGACAGACACTGCTCCGTATGGACACTGCTGACCTCTGTGGAGTCAGGGGCAGGCACACATTCTTGACACTTCACCCTGCATCAGTTGCTTTCTTCCTGGCCAGTGGAAAGTTGATCAGTCAGCAACACGAGTGATCAAGACATAGTGAGTAATGTGGAAGAAGACAATAAAGCAAGCTGTAGGTTAACTCAAACCTGGTAGAAGGAATCAGTTTTCACAAACCTCAGTGGTGGTTAAGTTTTAAGTTACAAAACTTTAATAGCATCACTGCATTTGAGAGCTTAACAGAATTCAAAAAATACAGAATGTAGGTTAATAAAAGCTTGTGGGAATTGCCATACTGGATCAGACCTGAGGGCCATTCAGATTAAGAATAAGTTTTGACAGTGTCTAGTGCTAGATACTCCAGAGGAAAGTGCAAGAAATCATATTGTTCTTAATAGTTTTAACATTTATTTAGAGAACTCAAACTAAGATTTAGTAATGCCTGTATGGAATGTACATACTTGCATATGGACATGGACGTTTATCCAGGGAAGGCTATTCATACCTTACAAAGCAATTGCTCAGACCATTGGAGAGGATGTTAGCTCGTCACCTGAGCCTGACCTCAGAATACAAATACAACCTTCAATTTCTAATCAAGGTGGTATTCAGTAGAAGTAAGGAGGTATTACAACCTTGGATATGTAGCATAAGTAAAACCTGTAGTGGAATATTGCCCTGATTTGTAGCGGCCATGCTTTCTAAACAAGAATGTTGACAAATTACACTTCAGACAAAAAGCTGTAAGAATCAAATAAGACTGAAAAAAAACTTGCCTACTAGAAAACTCTCAAAACTAAATAAGCTTGATCAATTCTGTTTCTCAAACTATAGGTTAGGCACTGGCTTGTTCATGGTCATGAACTACCTATGTGAAGAGTAGGTTTGCTATAATAAAGAATAATTTAGTCTAGGAGTGTAAATATACAGAGAATTCACTGACATAAAGCCAAAAGTAGGAAAAAAGTCAGACTAGATACAAGGCAATAGGGAATTTCAGGACTTTGGAGTGTTTTTGGTTCCTTTTACAACACAGTCAACTGTTGGTACACCTAAATGGTATGATGGCTGCTTTATAAAACCAGCATATTTCTTTTTCTCATGGGTATGTTTTAGCTCAGCTACTGGGCTTTTTGCAGATGCCACTGAGATTTGATGGGCTGCTGGGCTGCTTTATGCTTCTGGTCAGTCTGTGTCACCAGAACGGTCTCCGTGGTTCTCAAATGAAGGAATTCTCTCAGTTTTTGCTAGCATGAAGAATTACAAATATGGATATTCTAGCATATAAATAAATCTTGCTAAATTTTAGCCCTGGCAGCCAGTGTCAAGTCAAGTCCTAACTGAAGGAGAGACGGAGGATGCACGTGTGCTTGGTTCTCTGGACCCAGGAAGTCTTACTCTCGCCTGTTATTAGTGTTCCTTGCAGTTTTTCTCTGGAGAGCTGATGCTAGCATCGCTTGCTGACAGGATTCTAAGTTACAGGAATTAGTGGCCTGATCCAATGTGGTAATGCTTATATTCATCCCACTGATTATGTTTGGAATAACTGTTAAAACTGCTAACCTGTTCATAAACCAAGTCACTTCCTCTGTCATGCGTTTGCCTTTCCTGCAGGAGCAGGTGGAGTATCACTGCTAAAACACTCCTGATCCTAGATAGAGAACCCAGCAATGTAAGTCACTGCCCCAGGAGCCAAATTCTTTGTTATGTGGTTGTTTAAAAATTTAGCTTCGACAAACATGATCTTATGGCCTGCTTCTCCCTGCTGAAGTGGCTCCCCTCTTCCTCTAACAAGGGTCTCTATCTTCATATCTGCTCCCAATGCTCCATTGGGAATGGAGTGTACTTTTCCTGGGGAAGACAGTAAGACTAAATTATTCAAGCAGTAGCTAACACTGCAACAAGTATTTTTTTTTTAATTTTATTTTATTTTTTAGTAATAGCATGCAGAATTTTGGCAAGATCTGCTGGGCTTTTTTTGTGTGTGTGCCTTACAATAGGTGGGTGTCTGAGGGTGGCAGGCTCTTGGCAGCATTTCACATTCCATCTGATAAGTGAAAAAAGATAATAGAAAAGGTAGTGTTCTGTACCTTCTTTTTCCTTAATGCTACTGGTAAGTCGTGCATGTCAGATCCATGAACATCACAGATGGTGGAGCTAGTGCTTTTTAAAGCCTTGAGCAAGTTTGTGTTGAGCTATTCAGAGGACAAAGCAGGACAGTATGAAGCACACGCTGAACTCAGATGGGTGGGGGGCATCCCCTCTCTTCCTTCCTCATCCTTCCCCGACCCCTGTCCCCAAAGTGAGCTGCATAGTCTTATGCTAGCGAATGCTCTGGTAAGAGTGGCTCTTTGGGAACCCCAGGCTCTGGTTTAACAGTTTTCCTGCCTGAGGTTCTGAGAGAAAGAAAACCATGGCTTAAAGCAGAAAAAACACCATCCCATGGAAACCCTTCCAGTTGCTCCTCTCTGCTACGGAATAGGTCATTACTACTAGGGACTCCCACTGCACCTTTCAATTCTCAGACCTTGGACCAGTCGCTTAACCTTTTTAGCTCATTATCTCTGCTTGTGAAAGCAATGCATTGTGGGTATTTTTGGTTTTTTCTTTTTAATTACATTTCTCTGTGTTTACTTTGATCAGAATTGATTGACTTGTTTTCCTGAGGTGTTGCATCAGTTCTTTAAGATGCTGAATAATAATACTTTGCATGCTTGTGTGATCAGCCAAATCTTATCGCATGTCTAATGTCCAGGGTAAAAGCAGGTGATGTATGGATGTCAGAAACAAAGTCATGCAGCCCTGTGAAGCTCGAAATACGTAATCATACACAGCTCTCTGAAACGTGCTTCTGACATAGGTGACTCCAGCCCCTGTGGGATGCCTTCTGCAGGGCTCCTTGATTTCACAAGCCCACTTCATGAAGCCAATGTTTCCATGTGTTTAGGGGGTAACTAAAGTCATTCCAGGAGAATAACCAGAGTGGAGGTTTCTAAACCCTTGTTTCTCTTCTTCAGGACATCAGATCTTTGAGTCTATTTTTATTGTACAAGATGGTGGTTCCCCTCCCTCTCTCCTTTGCATACTGTCTCCCCCTCTGCCCGCCCCTTCCCCCTTTGCATGCCGTGGAAGATGACTTGGAGCCGTCTAGCGTGCGTGCGCACACACATTCTCTTGCTGATTTGCTCCTGCCAAAAGCCCAGGTTGTGGATTCATACATCACCTGCCTGTGTAAAACGCATGTGCATGCTGCCGTCCTCAATAACCGGAATGTGTTTTCTGTTCTTTTGTTTTTTGTTTTTTGTTTTGTTTTTTTGTTTTGTTTTGTTTTTTTGTTTTTGTGTGGATTTTCTGCAGTGTGGTTTACCAGGACGGATTTTACGGTGCTGACCTCTATGTAAGTACACACACCGGAGCCTTCTCGTCCCCAACCCCTGACAAGCCAGCCTTTTTTTTTTTATCTTCTTTTGGTTTGGTTTGGTTTGTTTTTGTTTTTTTTTAAATATCATTTACTTTAATTTTCTTCTTCCTTGTGGATATATTTATATATTTAGGAATGCAAGCATGCTTCTCTGTCACTGCGCTTGCCCCTGGGTGCAAGACCTAAGTCTTTGGGTTTCCTGATCATTGCCAGGGTCAGTTACTGGGTGTCCTGTCCCCCACATGCACACTGCTACTAATCAACCTGAGAGATGATTACTGAATTAAAATTTCTCTCAACACTTCTCTCATTTACATAATTTGGATATAAAAATAACAGGACTGGTTTAGCCTCAAACCTTCCCTTTCCTTCTCTCCCTCTGCCCTTCCTTTTCTCTCCCCTCTTGGGGCCCTTTTAGGTTTGATTTGTGCAGCCCACACTAAACTGAGTGAGCTATATGTTTAGAAATGTTCATGTGCCACTGGGATGTGGAGATTATCCCTTTGGGGAAGACACTGGGACTGATTAAAAATGGAGACTGAGATGCTAGAGTGAAAACTGACATCTTATTTTGCTGGTAGAAATGGTACCTAAATAGGCTAGATTCTCGTGCCTCTTTGGGGAATTGTAAAGTACAAATATGTGGAGATGTTCAGTTAGAAGAGTCAGCAACCTCCTCCTGTCTGGGAATTAGCTCTGATACCATGGGAGACTTCGTCCTGTCATTGTCTTTGTCCTACCCAGCCAGCCTGTATTGCAAATCTCCAGGGCATGTGTGTATACGTAGGTGGGTCGTGGGTGGAGGGGACTGGCCAGTGAGAAAAGCAGTTTCCTCTCCGATGAAGAGCTGTTGCAGAACAGCTATGGTGGGAATATGCTTCTCAAAGCTGAAATGTTCAGGTCCACCACTGCTATCGCAACTTGTGGCCTGCCTAGCTCTACAGAGTTGCCTTTCGTGGTATTGTAGGTAATAGCTCTTTGGAGCTGGGGAAGTTTTGCATTGGGTAGTGGCACAGTTATCAGCATGGATTTCACATCCCTGCTCCTTTGATGGTGCTACTCCTGACATTTATAAATGAGGACCCTGCGGTTAGACTCAAGATAACGGATGGAATTAGCTTTTGGATTTTGTTGGCCTGTGTGGACTGTCAAGTCTTGTAAAGGCGCTTTTCCCAACAGAATTACAGCAGTTGGAAGGCATGCTGTCTTGAGCATAGAGATATTGGGTGCATTTCTTCATTCTTATATATGCTGTCATGTGTGCAGTCCTTTAAAAATTGATCTGCCTAGTCAAGTGTTCCTGTATAAAACTGTTTCAAGGACTACAGAGGGTTCTGGGTTTTCCTGCCTCACTCCTATAACACCAGCTTTACAGACCACTGACTTTGCTATGGCAAGTAAGCAAGCAAATGAGCAATGCTTAGTGCCTCTTCCCTCTGGGTATGGCATATAAGAGACTGTCATGTTGAATGGGAGGACTGACCATAAAACTTCTTATTTCTTTTGAGAAAGCTCCTTCAGAGCTTCTATTGCAGGTGGGGAGGAGAGGCTTATTTAACATGTTTTGTGGACAGAGACCAGTAAAGAAGAATCCCCATAACCACTTGGTGCTGCAGTGCAGTAGCATCACGTAACACAAAACCAAGCCCCCAAGTCAGGTTAGAACCCTTAGGTGGACTTCTGATGACTTTGCTGTTGGTGGCTCTGGTCTCACTGTCAGAAAGCAGGACGATACAAGAGGGGACTCATCAAGGTAGATGGTGCTGCTTTTTCCTACATTATTGCTACCCAGAGCCCTCCGATGGGGTTCGGGAAAAAGTTACCATAATCCAAACATGACGCTACCTTTCCAAACGATTTGCTTGGCACAGGTGGAATGAGTAAAGTGTCCCTATGCCCCACTGATTTGTCATGCTTTTCATTGCAGTGCTTATGTCCCTCTGGTTGCTGTGAAAGGCTTGTCCAGGTTGTGGAAGTGATAGCAGAGGGTACTTCAATTAGGACTCGGGGTAAAATTAAATTGAGGTTCCCTTAGGTCTTCTGAGTCCATAGGGTTGTGTCCAAGGAAGGGTAGAAAGGAGCTGAACTGACAGGAAGCGGTTAGTGGAAGGCAAGATGAAAGGGAAGTGTCCCAGGTTTGGGCTGCTTTTTTCCGCATACATGTTATGCACAGATTTCTCATTTTCCTCCTCCTCCTCTTCCTCACTCCTTTTTTCTTTCCTGGGGCAACCATCCTGCTTAGTCGTTTCTTCTGTGAAGGCAGCATTCCATCTCTTGTTGGATGCGTCCCACTCTGGCAAGACACCTGAATTCATAAAACAACCTGCCCCAGGATGCAGAGGGCTTCATTTTGGATCATAAGAAAGGTTATCTTTCTTCTACAACAACGGGGTCAATCTGGGTGGCGGGGGGGGAAACCCAAACAAACCCACCCATGTGAAGACTGCTCCTGCCTGTGAAAAGCGTGCTTGCATCCACTGGAAAGAAAAGGCTGGTGAGCCCCGCCGTGGGCTGTTTGTATGATTGTTTCTTTCCACAGCTGTGTTTTTTTGAACTGCTCTTCCTGTGTTCTGTTATAGAATAGTCTTACAGGAACCAATCATTAGCGCTAAAATACCTCAGGTAGGAGTGCCAGTGTGACCTGCCAACCGATCAGATTGTGGATTGCAGTGGAAAAAACTGAATTATACTAACCATTCCAGCACCACATTAGAGATGGGAACAGAGGCTTTTTTAGGGCAGCGCAGACTCACGTGTGATCCAAGCCCCTGCTGTAGCAGGGCAGCGTGTGTCCAGATTTCACACAGAGTGGCATTTAATTTAAAAAAAAAAAAAAATAGTGTAAATTCAATGGAAGGGTTAACAAGGTCATGCTTGTCCCATTACCATGTAGAAGCACCTGCTGCAATGGACACAGTTGTCCTGTCACCTCTTTTAATTCATTCATGCTCATTCCTGGTGCACATATGCCACCCTTCTAATACAGAAATACTGGGAACAGTTCTAGCCTTTTCTGCTTCTCAACTTCTGTTATAGGGCAGTTTGGGGGTGGAGATGACATGTTTGAGATACTACAAATAAAAGATCCTGAAATTGGGTTTGCTGCCTAAACCTCGCAGGTGGTCAAACGTATCTGGTACCATGAGTTACACATTCCTCCAGGGATGTGGGAACACTTGTGTCTTAGTGGCATAAAGGGTTTTTGGAGCAAAGACGGCCAGCAACACACCTTGTGTGCCTGTCTAAGGCAGCAAGGGAAGAAGAAAAGGGATACTTAACACCATATGATGCACTGACAAAGCTGTAGGTTTGTATTTCCTCATGTTCTCACTGGATTGATACCTAATATAGACTTGAAGAATGGAAGAGAAGATGGACTTATTTTGAGCTGAACTGTATAGTCTTAGTGCTCATTTATCTACATTAACATGCTCGGTAATTGGAATGCTGCTTTAGTTGGGATGCAGCTTCCTGTATATGTTGTTTTGCCATGTTTGTGTTATTTCAGAGGATATATGATAATGTTGAGAAAGCTATCATCTAATGTTAAATAAGGAATTAAAAAAAAAAAAAACCCACAACATTTTCTTGCTTCGTTGATGAGCCAAGGACAATAACATCACAAAAGGATCATTTTAAATTTGGGGGTTTGTGAACACCTGAGCAAATACGATTGTTTGATAATTGAGATCTATACGCTCAAGCACTACACATTCACCTGGGGAAAGGGGTTTAGCACAGCCCCAGCAACACTGGCAGGATATCCAGAGAAAGAGAACGTGAATTAAGATACGCAACACTTATGGCTGTGTTCATCTCTCTCACATGCTCCTCAGACAGTCCAAACGACTGTACTGGAAAAGACCAATCTTGATTTAGACCATCCTCTTGGTTGTAACTTAAACCAATAACCAGTAAAAACACATAAGCCTTTTCCTTAGTTCCCCTATTCCCTTGTCGAGGCAGTGTTTAAAGTGTCCTTCTGATAGAAATGTCTCTGACTTAATATCTTTGCTAGAAGCTCATTTACACTCATTTCTTTTGGGATGAGGCTAAAAATTTTAAAAAACTGAACCTAGATGGGTAAACCTGTCCCTGTGGAATCACCTGACTTAAATAGATGGACTGGGAATTTGCATGGCTGTCCTGAGTTTCAGGGCCTGTGCCACTCAATTGGTGTCTTCTCTTGCAGTTTGGCCATGGCACTGGGGGCGTGTGGTGCAGCTAGCAAGGGTGTTGGTTTTGGGGGTTTTTTATAATAATTATTATTTCTTTTATTGGGAAACACGATTGTTCATGTTTGAAGATGCTCTACTCTGTTATAGTTTATATTTACTAGAGTACCCAAAGTGAGTGGCATCAGAAATCACTAGGGGTAGTAGGACCGTGTAGCGGATGCTACGGATGAGCTCTGCATACCAGTTAGTCGTGTGTTAACAGGAATAGAAGGAGAAAATAACTGGTGCATTGGATAAGCTGAGCAGGGCTTTAGAAGCATTGATGGCATTATAGGTGGGTCCTGGGTTATGGAGAACAGGAACATCAGCTGCGTAAGGCAACCTGCACAGTGTCTCCTTTTCTCTGTACTGGTCCCAGAGCTTGGTGAAAGCATTTACGAAACAATGAATAATAGTTGCAACTTTCCTCCTCTTTCCTTCACCCTGTTCTGGTGTATTTGGACCTGCTGGTCATGCTGGATACATCCCTGTGTCAGAAATTCCCCCAGCTGTCCACACTCATTGCTCCTATGACAGGAACGTACCATGGCCATTATAATCCCCATTTTTGGTTTTATTTGAAGTACACACAAGTAGAATTTGCAGACTGCTTTGAACTGAGTGGTTCTGCCCGTGTGTGTACCTCTCGCCTGTGACTTTTTTTTTTAAATTAACAGTAGCTTCAATTTTGCATCCGTGCATGGTTAAAAAGCAATACACATGTCAGCTATTTCTTAACTTCATTTCTCCAATGAATTATTTCTCCTGTTTTTTTTGTTTGTTGTGCAGTTGACTGAAGAAATGTTAACATCCCGCTCTAAATCTCTCAGTGGAGTCTCTGTTCCCTTCTCTGATATAACAGATGGGTTATTGCTTGTTATAATTATTAACATTGTGGTGTGGGACAGGGCTAGGGTGGGAGCCATTTCGGGGGGCGAGGGTGGGAGGCTGCGGGAGTCGTTAAGGTTGGAATGTTAACTCCAGTGGTGACTGACTGTTTCCGTAATAGCAGGTTGTTGTGGCTGCACGCTCTAGTACTTGAGGCTGTGTACTTCACTGAGCTTGTGGTAGAGCCTAGGGCGAACTGCTGTCCCAAGAGAATGCTGGGATGGATAGAACTAGCCAATATGAGTCTGAACGTGGTGACTTTGCTGGTTGTTCTAGCTCCAGATGTCAGCATGCTTAGTTTTTAATTTTGATTAATAAATGTTACGCCATTCCCCTTCCCACACCTGATTCCAACCCTTCTTTTCTTTTCTTCTTTTTTTTTTTTTTTTTTGTTTGGTTTGGTTTGGTTTCATTTTCCTTTGAGAGACATGAGTTAAAAGAGAATTACATGATAACCCTTTTATGGTTTCAAACTGCATCTCGCTGTCATGTTTCGAGTATGTGCTAGGCACATTTGAAATGGTTTCTGATCTGAAATGTGGCTGGCAGGTGTGGGGCAGAGTGGGGAGAACCTGCATGCGTGCTGAAGCCATCCGCCTTGCATAGGGCAGCGCCAGGTGAAAGTGGCTCAGACACCGTGCCCAAGTGACAGACCCCATCAAGAGTTCAGGAAGCTCATAAACATAAGGGAATACCACAATGGTATTGGTATGAGGTTTTGTCTTAATTTGGTGAGGTTGATGAACATTTGATTTGCTTTAAGGCTGCACCTCATTCCTCTCATCTCCATCGTGTTTTGGAGGTGGGGGTAATGATGGTGCAATGACAGCATGCCAAAAGCAAGCTAAACCTCCCCAAACCATCAATCCAAAATGCAAGGATTGAAACAGCTGGATGAGATTAAAAGGGCAAAACTATAACGTTAGATCTCTTTCAGGCAATGTGGTGATGTTTCAGAGGTGTAGATTTGTGTACTCTTTCTTCTGTTAACTGGAAGATTGAAGAGTCTGTAAGACTCTCTCCTCTGGAGTAGGAGATGGTTCACAGGCATGTTTTGGATAGCATGTTACCCATCGTGGGGCTAACACAGGCTCCACAAAAGCAATCAAAATTAATTTAAAATCATTACTTCTAGTTTAAAAGCTACCTAGCTCAAAACTGAGTGCTCCTGAGCAAACACGCAGTCCTGTAGTAGAGCTGATCTTGTGCTCTTAGTTACATAAAGGCAAAAGATCTAGAGGGAAGTAGTGGTAGAGGTATGTTGAGCTGATTTGGAGGTGAAGAGTGTAAGTCTGCTTTCTGGTCCTTCAAACACTGAAATGTCAAT
This sequence comes from Phaethon lepturus, assembly GCF_000687285.1. Lineage (NCBI taxonomy): Eukaryota > Metazoa > Chordata > Aves > Phaethontiformes > Phaethontidae > Phaethon > Phaethon lepturus. The sequence goes on along the minus strand of NW_010531279.1, from coordinate 49,924 downwards.
TGGGGGAAAAAAAAATCCAGAAACAATCTGGAGTTTTCTGATGTTATTTATGCCTCATTGTGTTACTTGCAAATCAAAGCCACAGTGCATTTACCATTGCTGTCCTGTCCCCCACCCCAAGTTAACAAAAAGGGGTTCAGAAGTGTATGATAAAGAAAGATCTAACCTGGGCTTCAGAGCCCTCTTTGCTGCCTGCCATGCAGCCTTTGCCAGCGGCTGGCCTCCGTCCTTCGTTACTGCAGGGTGTGCAGAGCTGCCTGTCTGAGCCAGGTCTTCCTGTGGCCCAAGAGCTCCCTGTGGAAGTTTCAGGAGGAGACTTGCAGGTCTCCCTCTGGGTCAGGATTCGCATTTTGCCAACCCAGCTGTAAGTACGTTTTCAGTAATGACCTCTTATCAGTGTAAGCGTTTTGAAGACCTTTACTACAGGTGTGTAGCATGGACAGAAATGCAGCAGCAATACAGACTGTTCTGGCATAATTTCCCCCAACCTGTTTCCTCCTATGGATGGAGGGGAGAACGGTCTGGTTGGTATCAGTGCCAGTTTGCTAGTTGCCAGCCCTGAGACCACTAGGGACTGTCTTCCCTCACTATCTTTTCCTGGTTGCTTTTTGAATTCTCTGGCTCTTGATACTTTTATGTATCTGGACCAAATGAAATTCTAGCTGTTTGGGTTTTCCAGGCTTAAAAAAGAGATTGGGGGGGTGAGGGAAAAGCAGGAATTTCTCTGAACGGTTCCCTTTCTAAAATACACACTCATAGAAAGTTCCCACCTCTGATTTCCCCAGCATAAGAGGAAGGGAACATAAAAATTAGGTTGCATGCAAGATTTCAGCTCTCTTCTGGTTTTCAGTTCCTCCATGCCAAATGTAATTTCTTGCGAGGATATAACCATGTTTAGGCTTGCTTTAGTTTATTCCTTCTGCTAAATGGGGTAATGGAGTCTCCCTGGTCCTTCTCAGGAAAGGAATACACATGAGTTAATGGGCAATGCTTGCAATAAACATGACATGGGAGCGGATGCAGTTTGAAACACTTCCTCTCCTTGTGATGTGTGTGACTTTTTTTTAATTTTATTTTTTAATGCTCTGCATGGGTGGACAGGTATCTGTAAAGTCAGTTCTCTTCTTTCCTGCAGGGTGGATACGCAGCCTACAGATATGCACAGCCTGCTACTGCAATCCAGCCGCTGCAGCAGCTTACAGCGATGGGTATGTAAGGGGGAGGCGTCCATGGGGGCTAGCTTGCTGTGCTCAGGGATTCAAGGAGCATTGATCCATTGCAGTGCTTCTACTTCTTTCCCTGTTTCTTTGTCTTACTTGCACTCGCACGCACACACATGCATGCACAACCCAACGTTAAAGACTTGAATGCACAGTTTGTCTCTCTGCTCCCGGGCAGTATTGCCCTCCGGTGTAGGTGAGCTGGCACAAATCCTGGCCTCTTCCCTGTCCTTATGATTCTCCGCACAAAGGAGGCAGCGTGGTTATGGCCTCAGTCGAAAGACCTGGCTCGCCTTTGCCAGCTCCTTGCTCTGTGACTCTGGGCAGGTTGTTTAATCACTGGGTGCATTTCTCTCCCTGTCCATAAAGTAAAAATTGCTCCGCTCATACAGTACTCTAAGATGCTTTAACGTGCAGCTCTGTATAGATACAAAGGATTATCATTATCAGCGTGCTTGCCTTAAGATTTCTCATTTGTGCAGTGAGGCCATGTGTTAATCCTAGTGCATGTGAGACCGTTAAAGTTTATACTCCCTTCTCATTCTGGAGAATCCCTCACTGCTTCCCATTTAGTAGCGGTTACTGTGCTAGTAGCGCTAGCAGCAGCAGTCGCTTTCCTCCCAAACTGCATCACGTGTGGTAAGGGATGCAGTAGCTGTCATTTCAAAGGTGCTGACCTCTTTCCTACAGGTCAAACTCATGGCTTCTGCCACATTCCTCCTTGCAGGCTGTTCTCTTGCCCATCTCATATGATGCATGGCAGCATGCCCATAGGATCTCTTTGAAGAGGGGCTGCCTGTGTGCATGTATGCATACATGTGTGTAGAAGGGCATGCTGCTTCTTCCATTGCCTGTGGTCAGACGGCTGTTTCTCTTCCCCTGTGAAGTGACTCTTCTTTTTCTCTCTCTTTTTAATATCTTTTCTCCCTCTCTTCAGTTATGGCAGGGTGTACACAGCAGATCCTTACCATGCCCTTGCCCCTGCCGCTAGCTACGGAGTTGGCGCTGTGGTAAGTGGGATTTTTCTTTCTTGTGCTGTTTCTCATTTCCAGCATGGGGAACAGCTGTTCAATGGGTATCAGGTAATGAAACTTCACCTAGAAATACTTTTTTGGCTGAGGAGGTCCTTAGCTGCAGCACTGGGTTCCCAGTTGTTCTGCGTTTATATGCTTGTGTATGTGCACTCGGAAAAGAGCCAGGTTGTAGAAGACCAGTTATCACTTGGTCTTGCGTATCACCCTAGTGCAAAGGAGGTAGTCAAAGAATGACCATGAATGCCAGGAACCAGAACGTTGTTGGTGAATCAGTAGAACTGTATCAAGGTGATTTATAGAGCAAAAATCAGCAGTAGTTAGGGATGCAAGGTAGCTCATGATGCATGTTGAGAAATCAGTTCTAGGAAGCAAGGGAATATGTTGTTCTTGTGACATCTTGCAGCAAAGCTGCTCCACTTGGTTCCCTCTTCCACTAGTGGAAGGATATGGTGTCCTACCTGCCAGCCATAGTTACGCAAGGGCAGGAGTGAGGTATGCTGGCATCAGAGGGGAGTGGAGCAGCTTGCTGAAAACACATGCTTGCCCATCTGCTTCTAGCCAGTGCAGTATCTGTATTGTTGCAAAGGCTGGAATACAAATGTGTTCAGACAAAAAGACACCTAAATATAGATATCTGCAGCGTAGCACCTCTGTCTGAGCATCAGCTTGTCATGTGGATACTGTTTAGGGTCTAGGAAATAGAATAGAATTAAACTTCACCTCCAGCTGGCTGGCCATGAGCATGTCCTCCTGAGCCATGTCCTTGGTTTTGCAGGCAAGGTTCTCCTCTTGCTGCTTAGAGGTGCTAATGGTGGCGGGTCAGTGCCAGGACATGTCCATTAGTTCTTCTGAGAGCATTTGGGTGCTCTCCTGAGTATTTCTTCACAGTTCACCTCCTAACAACTTCTCTCATTTAATTTCTACAGGCGAGTTTATACCGAGGTGGCTACAGCCGATTTGCCCCCTACTGAAGTGACGTGAGCCCCCGAAGTGGGACAGCCCCCCCCAGTTCATGAGGCCTGGCTATTGCAATATTTACTAGTAGAGGAACTCTATAGCAAGACGAGGAGGAAAAACAAAAAACAAAAGAGAAAATACTTTTTTATACCTCACTATGTTCTTTGAATATGTATTTTTTTTTTCCTTTAAATTTCTGCCTTTAATTCTTTTGTTCCAAAGATTGTGCTTTTTTTTGGTTTTGTTTTGTTTTTGTTTCTGGGTTTTTTTTAACTGTGGTAAAAATAACTCATTTCTGTGTCTGTATGTTGGTGCATAGCTTATCCTACCAATCACGGAAAAGGCGATTAGCGATTAGGAAAGCTGTTAGAAACCAATATCATGCAATTAATCAGGAACACGCAGACAGAGCTACTTCCCTGGCTCTGGTGCTTGGTGCCTGTGAGACAGAAGGATGTGAGGGAGAAGTCTCCACCTGCCGTGTTTCTGGTCTGCAGAAGGAAGCACTCTTTGGCTGTGGTTGGGACCTAAATGCTCGTGGGAAGTAGTCATTTACATTTGGAAACGGGAGAAATGGAGAGACTTTCCTCGTTTTTATCACCATCTGACATGCACAGGTTTGGGACAGTTTCAGCAGTGTCAGTATTTTAGACTTGGCAAGAGAAGATTTCCTCAACCTGCTTAAAGACTTCAGCTGTTATCTGCTGTATAGGGGACAAGACTTTGAAAGGAGTTTTTGATGAGGATGATCTTCCCCACACACACACAACTTTGTCTAGCTGGTTGTTGTCTATTGCTGGTGGCTGTAATTATCTTAGTTTTCCTTCCTTCTTTTCAAGATCTTTCTCCCTTTCGGTCCCTTTCCTGCCCTTCTTTCCTCAATTATGGCAGTTGCAATGCAGCATCACGCAGAATACATCTGTTGTGGACAAGAGGTGAGGGGCGTGCAGCCTTGCAGAGGAATGAAAGCTAGCTGAAGAACCCTGCAACAGTGCCATGCTTGGGTGCTCCAGATCCAGCGTGCAAGGTCTCTCCTCCTGTTCATCCTCAGCTGCTTTAGGTGCTTCTGCAAGTAATCTGTAATCTGTTTCAAATAACATGAGTGAGGAAAAACAAGTCATGTATAAGCTGCTTGAGGCAAGGGGCAAGCATGTGGGTTTGTGTGGGGGAAGAGAGCCTTTTATATCTAAACGTGATCCTGAAGTAAGTTTTGTTTGTCAGGAGTTTGAGGGGAGGCAAGAAGCAGTTTTGTGTAAGCTCTGAATTCATAGGAACTTCCCACCACAAGCTATTTCAGGCCCTTACGTAGTTGCGTTGGAGCCCCTGGGTCTGACTTGCCTAGCCTCTGATAGAAAGTTGTGCACCTGGTCTGCCGAGTCCATATAGACACTACATATTGGAAGATTTGGAAGCAAGGGGGAGACTATTTAGGGGAGGGCTCCATGACTCCCAAGACCATCCATCTCCCTTCTGCTCTCGCATACAGTGATTTTGCTGTGTTTCAAAGTCAGCATTTTTAGATGACTGCGTGAGCTGTGCTGTGATGGGGAGTTGCTGCTCTCCAGACCTTCCTGCTCAGCTGCTGGCTCTTAGATGCTCCCAGTAAACCCCAGTGATCAGAGAGGCAGGGTCTCTAACTGCATGTTAGAGAAATGCAGAAGCCTGGTTTTATTAGGATGCCTCAACCCCCTCGATGGGTAGTGGGGTGAGCTCGCTGCCCCCAGAAGGGCTGCTGGGTTTGGTGGAGCCTTTCCAACTCCTGTCGTACACCTGCTGCTCCATCCACCGCTGATACCAGAATAGGAAACCTCCTGCATTTAACACTAAGCGATGTCAGCAAGCAGAGCTCCGGGGGAGGTGTCCTGGCCCAGCCACACAAAACCACGCGGTTTTTTTTGCTCTTCCCCAATGATACACGTAGCCTCTCCTGTGGGCAGCTGAGAGGAGGCACCTCGGATGGGAAGGATGGGGAAGCCATTAGTTAAGCTAGAGACCCTGAAGCTATTGATTTTCTGGAGGAATAGCTAGACAAAGGGGACACCAAACTGCCAGCCTGTTGGCAACCTTTTTTTTTTTTTCTGGTTTTATTGTTGATTTTTAACTTTTTTTCCGCCCCCCCAAGCCAAAGTGTGGTTTGTTGCTGTTATGACAATTTTTTTGTTGTTTGTATATAAATATTTTAGTTAGCTTGAAAATGGGGAGGGGGGAACAGGGTGTTGGGGCTCTCACAAAATCTAGGAAATGAGGGGGGACTCGGGGCATTTGGGGGCTTTTACTGTCTGAGCTAGGGTAGGGGAAGGAGGACTTGTGGTAGGAATAGTCGTATTCAAGGGCAGCCATGTCCACCACAGGGCAGCCAGGGGACTTCTGGAGCTGAGATGCAGCAGAAGCCTCTACTGGACTTGTAGGGGCTGAGTGGGGCCGTCCCTTCCTTTGCCCACAGGCAGTACCTCATGCAACAGGTCCTACGTTTCAGTTCAGCTGGTTCTGACTGCAGCTCCTGAAAAGCTGGGTTCTCCATCCCCGAGCGCCCTCCCCTGCCCTGGCAGTGCTGCCTGCAGCCCCCCCTGCCACTTGGTCTCTCTGGGAATAGGGAGGCCAGCCCCGTTTCTGCCTCCGAGCAGAGTCTATGCATGGCAGCTTCAGCCCGCCCTAGTATATTAGGAGTATGAGGGGTTTAGTGCAGAAGCGCCCAACCTTTGTGGGACCGTGGTCCCCTGCTGTATGAGCTCCGAGTAATACCTGCTCTTGACCATCCAGCCTGATTCTTCCTGTATCTGCGCCTGGCCTGCTCTGGTCACTCCCAGCCAGGCTCTTTGGTGCAGTAACCAGCCGGCGTCTCCTTGACTCCGTGGTTAAAGTTGCAAGATCCCCACATATCGGCAGGCGCGCGGTGTACGCCCGCATTCTGGCGTAGCCTGCCGATATAGCCCGGCTTCCTGCTCTCGGCAGTGAGCTGCAGAGGAGATGCCAGGACACTTGCACAGCTGGGGGCTGGAGGTAGCTTGCTGGTTCCAGGACTCTGGAATGCCAGACCTCCCAAAAACTTGCATGCTAGCTGGAATTCTGCAGCGAGGTTTCACAAGTGAGTGTTGTGCCATGGCGGGAGAGCTCTTCAGCCTTCCTTCCCTCTTGGCAAACAACAACTCTGGTTTCACTCAGATGTGTTTTGAACTGGCTTGAGATGCATTCAGAGTAGCCAAGCTGTGGCTATATTCATCTTCTGAAGAAGTGAGGACAAAGCCTATATCTCCCTATGCAAAATGAATTACACTTAATGAATTAAACTGGGCCCTGGCTTATTTGACCGACGGCAGCTAGTGCTTGTCCCTGAGATGGGTCTGCAGTCACAGGTCCCTTGCAAAGCAGGGTTTGGCTTTCCAAGGGAAACCGCACGGGCAGCCTGGCAAATAGCTTGCTGTTTGTCACCTTCTAGTCTGGTGGCATCCGGGATTCCTCTTGATGTAGAGGAAAAGATGTTTCTTTAAGTGTTGCTGTTTGTACTGTCTTGCAATAGGTCTGGCCAGCACATGATATTATACTGGTAAGACTTTGGATTGAAGGGTTGATTTATTTAATGTGCTGGTCTGTCTTTCCTTGTGGGTACAGTTGTGCTGGTACAAAGATGACTTCTACTGGTATAGCATGTTCTGTACTGGGATTAAGTTATATTGATGCCCAGTATGTTAAACTGTTGTCACTGTCCCCGTGCTAGGGAGGCTGCACTCTTGTAGGTGGGTTAGCTTTTCTAAGAAAAGCCACGATGGGACCTGGAGACAACGGGGAGGTCAGTATGAGCCTGCTACAGCCAGCTATTCCCAGGTTAAGTGGTTACGTGGATCCTGTGTCATGAGTTCATATAGACAAAGCCATGTTTTAAAATAGCTGTGGCTTGGCTGTTTCGGTGCCCAAGAGGGAGCAGACTTGCCCAGCGAGAAAGAGCATTAGCTCAGGAGTCAGAGACCTGTATTTTGGGCAGAGCTCTGTCAGTGATCCTCAAGGGTCATCGTGGAGCAGTCTTGTCGCTAGACTTCGCTTCCCCATTCCTAAAGTGAAGGTAATAGTTTATCCCCTGTTCTCACCCATTTTGAGACCTGTGAAATGCACAGCAAGAGCTGAGCAGGGTTATCTGACTAGCTGGCTTGAGTGCTAGTTGTGAAACGGTTAATGAAACCATTTCCTTACCCAAAAAGAGATGCTGGCTGCTGGGGTTTCAGTTCCAGCACCCAGAGCCTCGTCAGTGGGGAACACAAAGCAGAGCCTCCTAGGTCCTGCCCATGTTTTTCCCCAACCCATCCCTATCTGTATCTTCCCATCCCAGCCCCGAAGAAGGAGACAAGTGGAGAACAGGTTTGGGGAGCACTTAGGAATTCAATAAAGGGAAAACCAAACAACAGCTCTGGGGAGTGCTTTTGCTGAGTCTAGCTCCGAAGGGAAAGCACGCGGGCAGCGTGGCAGATGGCCTGCTGCCTGTGACCCTCCAGCCTGGCAGGGTTGGGGGAATGCTGTCCTTGGTGCAGAGGGGTGATTTTTAAAGTGTGTTACCTGTTTGCACTGTTCTAAAATAGGAGGGGGAGAACCAAACCCAACCTAGTGAACAAGATGAACATCCAATGTAAACTCCTTTGTGTTTTTATTTTGTCATGCTCTTGGAAAATGTCAAACATTTTGTAGTATACACCAGTGAGACTTGATTCTTTGTTGCATAAAACACTATTTTTGGTGATGTTAATGTCTGAAAAGCCCCTTCCCTCCACCCCCACCTTACTGATTGCCCTTGCCACCCTCCAACCTCGGTAAACTTCTCTTCTACAATGAAAACTCCAGTCAACGAGGCAAGCAGGAGCTGATAGCCAGGGCGTGAAATGGGGCCCTTCTCAAGCAGGCTCTGGGGTTTCTCCCCGGTATGCATTCCTCTAGCCAGGAGTTGGCAGGATAGTCCCTGTCCCTCTGCAGTGTGGGCATCGATGGCAGCCTCAGAGGGACTTGGGTTGTCCAAGTCCCATCTCCGTCGCCTCTGCTAACCCTGGCAGGCAACTTCTTGCCAGTGGTTGAAAGCACTGCCAGCAGTTGTCCCCGCTGGGTAGCAGGCTGCAGCTGGTCCAGGCTTGTGCAGGAGACAAGCTTCCCACGCTGCCTCCTGACTTGTGGTAGAGCAAGAACGCATCAGCCAAAAGTCTTGCCTGATTTCGCCAGGAGATTGCTGGTGTCTAAAGCCGTCCACCCGAATATTCATTTGGCCGGCAGTCAGCAAAATGCCGGTTGATCTTGGGAATGTTTTTCTTTTTTATTCTTTTTTTTTTCCCCCCCCCCTGAAGTGCGTCAATAAATCTCTTGTCGGATTCACAGTTCACTGCTGGTGGAGGGGCTTGTTCCCTCCCCAGGGAGGGAATTCCTTACAGAATTGGGCCTCCCACATTAGTGGTCTCAGTTTTGGTCATGTTTTTCTATTTTTTTCAGTTCACAGTATTTTGTGTGTGCGCGCGTGTTGTAGTTCTGGCAGCTTGATTTGGCTGCATTATCAAGTGACGAAATAATCCTCTTTTACCCCAGGGGATATGATTTGGTTTTGGGTTTTTTCTTTTTTTTTTTTTTTTTAAATATGATAAATCCTGCTTGTAAATAGCTGGAGCTAAAACCTGGGGCTGATAGCAAATGAGAACCAGGGCTGTAGAGCGATACGGAGCTGGTGGAGTATTTTACTGACCTCACAGGCTGATCTACTTGAGATTTGGAGATTTTCAGTGCAAGGCTGAGATGCCACAGCACCTCCAATGGCAGCGACGGACTTGCCCCTTCACGCGATCTCCCCAGCACCTCCCATTGCCAGGTACCGCCAGGGAACAGGACGCGTCCCAAGTGGAGTGCGTTCCCTTCCCTTGGATCATTTCCTAGGACGCCCGAGCCGCTTGCCCAGGGTCCCATTTCCCTGCTGACTCTGGAGAAGCAGTATCTGCATCCCAGGGCTTTGTGACAGCCTCTTAACTTCCCGCCCTCCCTCGTTAAGTATCATATTGTATAGTAGCTTTCAGACCATACAGTATTCATTGGGTTATTCCTATTATTATCAAGTAGCTGGAATTGTGAAGGTCGGAGTAGTTAGATCTTTAGCTTTTATTCCTTTTTTTTGTATTACTATCCATGTGTATAAATTATTGATCATGTTGCTGGCTTTTATAAACTCTAAGCAAGGGGGGAAACCCTTCCTAACCCTTTGCAAATGGTAATGAAGCACTGTTTTTAAATAAAAGAAAGAAACACCAGTCTGCTGGCTCCCGTGTGCTGTCTGTTTTTCAGTGCATCTGGATGGATTTGGCTGGCGCATCTCCCCTGGCAGGTAAAACACAAAGAAGGGAAGCTGGTTTGAAGAACAAGCTGGGAGACAGGATCTTCTTAGCAGTGATAAAGGGCAAAGCCTTGGCAAGTCATGCTGGCAACATCCCAGCACAATCCAAGTTTGCACCCCGAGCTCTCTGTAAACCCCACGCCTTTCCCTGCCATCCTTTCCCTTTGTCGCTTATTAGCAGAAAAGGGCCATTTGTTTATTATTTGATAAGGAGCCTGTTTTTTTTTTCTTTCCAAGTTTGATCTGTGTTTGAACCTGTTAGTGTGGAAGGAGAGACAACCAAATTATGGTATCAGCATTTTCTTTAATGCCTGTGTAGCCAACCTCCTGCTGTCTATGTTAGCACAGGTTTAATAGTTAACACACACAACTGGAAGCCGGTGTTCCTGTGCTTGGCATAAATTTCCTCTGGGAGTTTGGACATGTCTTTTAATCACTGCTCCTGTTGTCCTGCCTATAAAAGGATTATCACTGCAGACAAGCAGAAATTCATTCATATTCTATGAAGTGCTTAGAGATCGTCAAGTGAAAGATGTCATGCAAATATATATCCATATAATTAGATACCTTTTTCTGCTGCAATGATCCTAAAAATAACAAATAATAAGTCCCTGTGGCCAATTGGCAAGTAATTATGGAAACTGATAACTGAGCGAAACTATAACAGCGAAATATCCCTAGTACAGTTGAGGCCGGCGCAGAATTTTATTGCTTTTGAAATGCAAGGTTTCAGGAGCAAATGGGCTGGGATAAGGTGTGCCCCTGCACGGTGGGTTTTGTCGATCGTGATGCGGGAAGGTGCACGAGCCCCTTAAGCATTCCTCCTCAGTATTTACCAGGGAGCTGCAATGTGTTCCTGTCAGATGATCCTCATTTCGTTCTAACAATAACTCAAGAGGATGTTCAACAGTAACAGCTAAAATTAGATGCTTAGAAATCGGGGCTGAGTAATTGTTGTGGAAGAGCTGGTTAAGGGACTCTGCATTGGTGAGACTGGGAGAGGTCTTGAAATGAAGCTCCACTGCACTGGGAGAAAGACAGTGCAGAGGCGTGCTTCAAAAGTGAAGCAAAGGTGGTCTGGGTCTTCCAGCCTACCTTCATTTCAAGGCAAAGCCATAAAATGACTGATCTGGAATTCACGAGTAAGTCATTAAAAGTGTTGTGATATTGTTGCATTGCTCAACGGGGGCTTACCACAAGCAGAGCTTGTCCAAGGAAGCAGATGCGGGTTCTTTGAATGCACTGCAAGCTGGCTAAGGAAATGAACGCTCCTGATGTAACCATTCCCTTTCTATAAGCTGTAAATAATTAAAATAAATGAGTCAGTCATAGCTGGTCGCAAGCCACTGCACATTTTGGCGCGTGTAGGTGGGTAGCATCCACTAAGAGTGAGGGTACCACTCCCATGTCAGGAAGTAGGGTTTGGTAACAACCTGCACTTGGGCTTGATGCCAGCCTGAGGTCCATCAACATGGTCGCCAAGCACAAATCCCTGTGCCGTGTGGCTGTGTGTGGCAGCTGCGTGGTAGGGCTGTAGTCAATAAGTTACAACGTTTCCTGGAAAGTGGTGTTTGGATGACGCTGAAATAATTTACAAATTCACGTTGAATTTGCACAACTCAAGGGTGAGGCCAGTGTGACTGCTATGGCTGTGTCTTAGTCTGGCACTGACAAGCTGCATCAGGAGATTTGAGCCTGAAAGCCCTGATCCCTCTGCCAGTGGTGGGGCTGAGCTGTTCTTGGGGGTTTTGCTGCTGGCCTGCTATTGACTGTACTGGCTCAGGGATGGTAGCCTGGGCATCCCTCTGATAGGAGAGCTTAGCAGTTGGTGTAGGAGGGGAACTTATTTGCATGCTTCCTTTCTGTCTTTATAAAAAAAATCAGAAAGTCATAGAATAATTTGGGTTGGAAGAGGTGTGTGGAGGTCATCTAGTCCCATAACTTGTTCAAAGGTCAGTCAAATTCATGTAACTCTAGCATCTTCAGCACAAGCTTGGAGGTCAAATGCATGCTGCAGTGCCAACAACTTGATCATGTCCTGGGTGGTGAGAAGGTGACCCATGGCCTCCTGTGCTTGCCCACAGCCCTGTTTCCATCTCTGCACAGGCCCCGGTTGGTTGTCACTTGCTGCTGTTCCACTGGGGCATGGAGAAGAAAAGCTGCAATGCACTTAACTTTGATTCAGACAAGATGTAATTTTTGTGGTTGCTCTCAGTTTGCCTGAAGCATGATCATTTCTGGCATAACACGTCCAGCGCTGGCTCCTGCAGCTCTAGATGAGCTGGGAGTGGCTCAACAAAGAGCCTCCAGCATGGTTCAAGGTCTGGAGCTGTTGGTGGGCAGAGAGGGGAAACAGGGAAATGACTACAAGAGCTTATCTGTTTTTCTTTTTTTTCCAAGAAGGACAATTAATTGCTTTCTAGAAGCACCTTGCAAGGAGCAAAGATCTGACTTTTCTAGGGCTCTCCTGCCTGGCAGCGTTGTAACGCACCCCAGTGCTTGGGAGGTGAAGCCAGACAATTCCAGCCTTACCTGTGGGTTAAGGGAATTGCTGTAATTAGTTATTTCTGAAGCATTTCTAAATATCAGACCCTAATCTGGGAGCTTCCAGTGACTCGCGCTGGCCAGCCCTGTTGGTAACCTCATTGGGATGAACGTTCACTGTCCTGGGAGTTCTCTGTTCACCCTGGGCTCGCACCAACTCGTCAGCGACAGCCCGAACATGTAACCCTTGGGTGCTGCTCCTCTTCCCTGCCCTGGCTGATGGAGCCAGCCCCACAAACCAAGTCCTGATCCACAAGGCCAGTCTGAGTGTGCTGCAACCAGCGTGCCATCATCTCTTCTGCTGCAGCAGAGATGGAGGCTCCTGGCTTGTGTGAGCCCTATGACCAGGGAAGCAGACAGTGTTTGGGAGTCAAAACTGAAGGATTTTTTGTTTCTGTGAAGACGCAGACTACTTCTCCAGGTCTCTGAAGGTGGAGCAGGAACTGGCCCCTGAGGTGCCGTGGCCACTGGCCTGTGACCAGACTCTAGGAGTCAGCCTTCTCGCTTGGAGAAGCCTTGCCACGTTTGGCTCCTTTCCTGCTGCAGCGTGCCGGTGCCGGGAGCCCCTGCCCTCGCCAGGGAGGGGATGCGCAGAGCCGGAGGCGTGCGGGCGGGGGGAGCCGCTGTCCCAGTTTGCGGAAACTTTCTTGCCTTTTTAAGGACATGCTGAGTGCTGCGCTCTAACTTTAGCACAAAGGTATGGTTGACTTGGCTTCTTTTATTAATGGATGGGTATAAATATATCTGCTCTCGGTGCCTGTCTTGTTCTTCCATGTGTAAACACTGAGCTCTGTCCCAGCTCCTTTTGATGATAAATTCCTCATCTTTTGAGTCACAAATCACCTTTTTGTGTGTCAGGAGGAAGCGTCAAAGCCCAAAGTCACTTTGCTTTTTATAGCACCAGTGCTCTCCAGCTGAACTCCGCTCAGAAATCACTGATTTCACAGAGCTCTGCAACAACAGCAGATCTGCGTGTTTACAGTTTTATTGAAACAGCCTTTGCACTCAACTGGAGCCCTCACGTCTCAGGGCGCTGCAGTCCTTTCTCGTGTTTGCAAGGATATCGCCCGTCCTCCCTGGCGGGATGCTGGGAAACCTCGCTTTGCATTCGGAACACCAGGGCTTTTCTTTTTCGGTCAGTGCACCCCAGTTCTGCCGCCTCTGCTCCAGGAGAAGCTGCTCTCCAGAAATAGCTCCTGCTTTTGGCTGAGCGCAGCTGGCTTGTCCCCGCGCTGAGCACGGAGGCAGGTCTCCCCCCAGCGAAGGGTGGCCGCAGACACCGGTGGCCTGAGCGTGGGAGGCTGGGGAGGGCCTTCTGCTCACCCCAGTGCCAATGTGGGCAGGCACCGGAGTGAGCTGCCTGCTCTGCTGTCCCGCTCAGCTGTGGGACTTGGGGGGTGAGAAAGGAAAAGAGAAAACGAGCACCATCCTGTGCAAAGCTTTGTGCAGGTGGTAGGAAGCTCCACACCTGCGTCATGGTGGGGCTGAACAAAAAATTTGGGGGATAATGAAGAATTCAGTGTTGGGAAAAAGCTGGTGGCCACTGAGTTTGCATGCTTACTTGGGCTGAGCTGGCTGCAGGGCTGTGACCCCGAGATAAGACTTTTATTTCTCCTCCGCAGACCAGGGATGGGGATCTTGGTGTGGGAGCAGATCTGACCCACCCTCACTTGCCATTAATGCTACGGCGTGATCGGCACCAAGCCAAGAGCCAGTGCAGAGCCAGAGGTCCGGAGAGATGGGGGTGACACACTCCTCAGGGGTTAGACTCTGAGTGAGAAAGACTCAGCCCTGAAGCAGCAGAGATATTTCTCCTCCGCAGACCAGGGATGGGGATCTTGGTGTGGGAGCAGATCTGACCCACCCTCACTTGCCATTAATGCTACGGCGTGATCGGCACCAAGCCAAGAGCCAGTGCAGAGCCAGAGGTCCGGAGAGATGGGGGTGACACACTCCTCAGGGGTTAGACTCTGAGTGAGAAAGACTCAGCCCTGAAGCAGCAGAGATGACAGCCAATGGTGAAGCCATCTCATCCATGATAAAGATCCAGGTCCTGCTGTGGTTGAGGTGGTTGTTAGCTCCGGAGGGGGACAGCCAGGCAGAGCCCAGCTTGGCAATTCAGGTCACTGGGTGTCTGTGAAACATACCTCTTCAGGCCTGGGCTCTCAAATAGCTTGGGCTTGAAAGGGCAAATACCTGGAGTAACCACGGGGTTGAGTGAAACATGCCATTCCCGCAGGCTTATTAGTGGCATTAAAACACCTTTTGCAATACAGAGTCGGGACCTGTCAACAGCAGCACGAGCAAGGACCAGGGACCTTTCTGCTGAGCGGAATGAACTGGTCCCCGCTGTTACTGGTGAGCTGAGTGAAACATTTCCTCACTGTCAGCCAACGTCCTCACGCTGAAACTGGGTGAAAACCCTGCACGTGGAGCTAGGGAAACTTGCTCCGATTGTCCCTCCGGGGACCAGCGCATGGGAGGCAGCTCTAAGGCAGCCCTATGACCAAGGGGGATCATAAATAACCCGAGGGATGGGATGCCAGACCTCCTGGTTTTGCTCCAGCTGAGCCTGTAGCCTTCAAGCTCTCAAGCACATTGTGTTTCACTGAGGAAGGGTGCTCTCAGAACAAAAAAAAAAAAGAGGAGGCTGAGGCCAAATTTCATTCCAGGGGATGTATGAGCTTGCACCCAGCTGGAGCTGCTGAGGTCAGGGCAGTGATGACCATCCGATGGCTTGCAGCAATGCCCTGAGGTGCTCAGGACCGCGCCAGTGCCCATGGAAGGTGTCTCAGGTGGGACATCCTGGCATCTGCAGAAAACGCTCTGTGACTTGCAGGCCAAGTATGACCCAGCGCTGTGGCAGGGAACTGGGGAGATTTTCTCTTGGAGATGGGGAATCGCCACCCTGCGAGCAGAGAGCGTTCAACATTCTTCGTTCTTTCCCCAGGCATTTAAATATTTCTCATTTTGGGAGGAGAAAAAGCGTTTGGAGCATTTGGGTTGTGGCTGGGGGTGAGCAAGAAGCCTCCCCCTGTTTCTCCTATTGGAGAAACCCCTTCCCCGCCAGGTTGGCGATAAAACCACTTTCAGACAAATAAATGACTGCTCTGGAGCCTTGCCTATCTTTGGCATGCTCTTGTCCTGCTTGCAAGTCCCTCGCAGCTGTTTTTCACTCAGCCTCTCTACTAGAAACGAAACACCTTGACAGCAATGATGGGGCCCTGTGAGAAACAGCTTGGCTGAGCATCCCTCTCCCCGCTGGTGGATGACGGCACTGGGGACAAGTCCTGAGCGGCTGCAGTGCGGAGCCAAGAGCCCGGTTGTCCCTCAGCAAGCAGCAGCACCCAGCCCTGCTTGGAGCTGGGCAGACACACGGTGGGTTTATACGTGGGTCTTCTTGGGAAAATGTGAGATACTTGGTTCTCCGGTGCCCTTGTGTGCCTTTGTGTTCCCTTGAGCCTTTAGTGGGGACCCTCACAGCCAAGAGGCCCCGAAGGCACAGAGGAGGCAGGGTGCCAGCATCCTTATGGGCACTGCCAAGGCTGAGATCCCGGCCGAGGGGTGGTGTACCCACGGTGCGCCTGGGCTTATGGAAATCACATCTTGAAAAACAGCCAGATCCTGGTACAGTACCTCCCTAGAGCCAGCCCTGGAGATTTTGCTGACCGTGTGCATCCACTCCATTCACTTCCTGCAATGACAACTACGTAGCTCTCCTGGGCCCACGTGTTTCTAGATCGGTTGCCAGCACCGAGTCTGAGCATCTGTGCCCAAAACACAATGAGAGTTGCCAGGGAGAGAGAAGAGGTGATGGGTGAATCTCTCTTCTGCACTGCAGATGATCAGGGCCCGAGCTTTGAGCTCTGCTACACTTCCCCGGCTCTTTGGTAGGTGGCTGCTTGGGGAGTGCTGCGGAGTGGGAGTTATCCTTTCCAAACCCTTCGCTGCTGCCCTCCGGCAGCCAAGCAGTCCCCACAGGACAAAGTCCCAACATGCCCAGAGCCATGCTTCGTGCCCAGCAATGTTTCTGGCCCTGATTTCGCTTACTCCAGGCTTTGTGGAAAACAGGAGTGCTTTGAAAGAGTGCCGTTTCATCATCTAAGTCAGAGAAACTGTGTGCTATGAGCATACCCAAAGGAGTGACCCACAGGAATGGCAGGGCTTGAGCAGACAGGATGATCTATCTCTCTGAAAACAGAAAGGCAGATTTTGAGTAGTATTTTAATAGTCTGCTCATGTGGATAACATTAAAAGGAGAACCCAGGACCAATAAAACCAGGTCTAGCCTGCCTCCCCGGACACAGACCATCCCCTCTCGACTGGCTCTGTGTGCAGGTTGCCTGGCCATGGCTGCAGGACTCAGCAGTGCCCTGAGCACCCAGAGCTGTGTCTTACCCACCAGGACAGTCACAACCTTGTAGTTTCTGGGATTCCTGAACCCAGATCAGTTATTATTCCCCTTCATTTTACCTTTTTTCTTTTTTTTTTAACACCTCTTTTCTTTCACTAGTGTTTCTTCAAACAGTTTGTATAGGCCCTAGAGCTTGGAGTTATCAGCCCTCATCTCCAAAAACCATGGTCAGACACCTGGGTCTGTGATAGCCCAGGGATATCTCTGTGTGCAAGAAGGCCGTTTCCAGAGCCAGAGCTGTGCTGCATCGTTGAGGGGCTGCGGTCACACCAGGAACAGGACTGGCTTCTCCTCTTCTGTGCCCTTGCAAGAGTCACTGACCAATGAAGAACAGCAAACCTAGGACCCAATCTCAGACCTGGCCCACTGGTGGTCTGATTACAGCTGCTTCATGCAAACAGAACAAGCCTCTGGGTGGGAAATCTGGAGGACCAAAGAACTGCCAGCATGGTCCTGATGGTAAAAATTAGATCAAAGGGGTGACCAAAGGATGCAGGGACCACGTAGTCTGGCAAGCATGGCAGGGTAGCCTTGGGAGGCATCCTGGCACTGAGGCCTCCAGGAGGGATCAGGAGGAATGGGCTCTGTGAAGTTTCATCTCAAACCTCAGGCACAGGAGAACAGGGACAGCCCCGTTTGCCTCACTGACAGCTGGCAGGAGGAGGCTGGAGGCTGGGGTGGAAGGACTGATGGGGTGCAGGCTGTGTCTTCTGGGTGGGGGCATCACCTCCTCCTGCCCACATGCCTGCTTGGTGCCTCCTGCTCATCACTTCCACCTGAAAAACAGGGCTAGTACCTCATGCTTAAAGTTGGCTTCATTAATATTTGTGCTCTAGAGAACATTTCTGCAAAAATCCATTCATGTTCATGTTTTCATTGCCATCACTGTGATTTTACGTATTTCTGGTATCAAAACGTGTGGGTCGCTAGATGACAGGATGACCTCATGGAGATGCTGCGTTGCTCAGTTAATCTGCCCCAGTATGTGGGCACAGCAACTCAGTGGTACTGTATGATTTGCTCACTCATGTTTTCCCATCCCAGAGCTACTGCCTTCAGGGTTTTCCTTCTGTATCTCACCCCATAAATGCCCTGCTGGTTTCCCACATGCGGACTGTGGGTTGCGAGGTGGATCTGCAAAGGTTTTTCATGCCTCTGTTATTTCCAGACTGCACCAGGTCACACCTGTAGCTGCGTTTCCCACATGGAGCTTTACATATGTTTGGTCATACCCCTTCACTCCCGTAGGGACCCAGCACAGGTCCCTCTGGCCGCTCAGAGGTGGCTCTCCCCTGCATGGGTGGTGTGCAGCCCTTGACCTTGGGTCAAGTTGACCTTGGGTTGTTTCCCAACCCTTCTTACTAAGATTGGGGTCATGCCTCCATCCCCTTCTGCTGCAAGCTCAGGGCTACTTCAGGAGCACTGGAGTTTGGGCCAAAACTTTTCTGGAGTGGGCCCCTCTCCAGGTGTGTCATGTGGGCTTGGAGCTGGAGCTGCTAAGGGGGTGCTTCTGCTCCTGCGTCTCTCCTCTCCTCACCATCTCTGGGGTGTGAACGCTTGGACACGAGCTGCTCAGCGTTTGAAGGTGAAAAGGTTATTTTTCCCACACTACCTGGCTCTCACCTGTCATTTGGATGTCATAATAATTTAGATGTGGCAAAGGTAGCAAGAGTCCGGTTTTGGGTCTTTCCCACCATGACAAGTTAGAGGTCAGTTCACATGCCTACGGGGACAGGAATTTCCCCTAGGTTTTCAGAAAAGGATGGGAGTCAGTTTGGGGCCCCAAAACTGGAGCAGCCAGGCATGCCCTGCCATGGGAACGTGAGTGTGTTGCTGCAATGGTGTTCGCATGGGTTTACCACAGCAGCACCCACGGAGGTGGGCGATGCTATTCCACTGCCGCCGGGTTCAGCTGCCATGCAAATCATTGACAGCATTTTACAGGAGACGTTTGTCTGCATGGTGATGTTTGTGCTTAGGGTCATGTCTATTTTTGCTACTACGCCATGTATTTTTAAATTGGGTTTGAATGGCATACAATGCCCGCAGCGTAGCTCCTTTCAGATTGTCTGTCATGTCAGAAAATGGTTTTGAATGTCTGTCTGCTCATTTCAAGCTAAATATTTATTCTGTAATTAGATTGGTTTGTTTCAAACACTTTAAAAAAATATATATGAATGAGAAGTCAGTATTAAACTGCCTAAGCGTGACGGGAATATGTGGCTAGAGAGAAAAACACTTCTGCAAAGGTGGCGTGGGTGTTTAACCTTCAAAGAATACGCCTCCTTTGCTTTTTTAGCCTGGGTTCATCACTCTGAAAATCTGCTCTATTAGTTTCTAAGCCAGGACATGCTGGGGATATTGCAGCTGTGTGCGTGGCAATGAGGGAGAGATCTTCATCCCAACCTCTCCCCACCTGGCCAGACTTCTCAGCGCTGTCTCTCCAGCTGGGCTCTCATCCCTGCGAAGCCGTCGATCCCCCCAGCCCAAGGTTGCTGTCTGGGTCCCCCCTGATGTGGGCTGCAACGTGGCCCTGTGTGCTGTGGCAGTGCTGGAGGCATCTCTGCAACACAGCGCCCTGGTCCATGGCATGGCTTGTGTGTGCTGCACAGGTATGAAAAATGACAGAGATCTGGGTAAATATAGTCTAATGTTTTTCTGCTGCAAAAGTCTTACAGTCATGCTCTTGCAGAGATGGAGGGTGGCTGACCGTGCAGGCACACATGGGCAAAGACAGAAAGGAAGGACCAAGTTTAATACTTCACTGAGGCACTTGAAAAGCATTTGCTGCTGTTGTAATTTCACTCCCGAGAGGGCCAAGACCACGGCCTCTGGTTTGCCTGTGAGTTCCAAGTGGGGGAAACAAGAAAGAAAATGTTGATGTCAACATCACTCAGGCTGAAAAGATTTCTTTTAGGTTCCTGGCACACCAAAAGCCTCCTGACATCCTGGCAGCGTGTTGCATCAGGGGTCTATGTGGTTTGATTTCGCTTTCAGGTGAAAACATTTCATAGGACACCTCATTCCCAGCTCTGGTCCCAAGGCAGGTCTCCTTCTAACCCCTACTATGCTCCTGAACTCCAACCTTCAGGTCCTGCGTCAGGGCAGGGAGTGAGCCACCGGCCGGTGTGGTGGCTGCCTCCCCGCTGCCCGACGTTGCACAACCAGGGCTCCCTCGCGCTGTCCAGGGAACCTGGGCTCTCAGCGATGCACACGGGGGGAGTTGCCTCTGCGTTTCAAATGCTGCCCAGTGAAGAACAGTATAACATAGATGCATTGGGGGATGTTTGCGTGTTAACAAGGGCAGGGAATTATGAAATTCATGGCTGTGTGGATAATAAACTAGAGAGATATTAAAAGTAAAAAAGGGGGATAAAGATTTAAATTTAAATCTAAAGTACTACTTCAAAGGACACAACAGGTAGCTAAGCTGCTAGGGAAAATAGTCTGAAGTTTGGGGATTTGATTTTGGGAGTGTCTACAAGAGAGCTTCCCCGTGGACCTGAATTCAGTGCCAGAGGAACTCTGCCTCAGAGCACAACCTTTCTTTTAATTACTTCTATCTTAATCCGTATGAAGTAATTGTATATTATTACGTGATCCCACTCAACATAAGATAATTTTGTATTAGCAGTAGAGGCTTTTATTTTTCTTACCCTGTGTAAATAAGACATATATCCACTGGCTGTTTTGTAAATAACCTTGCTGCCTCACCCTTGCCAAGGGGTGGCCCTTCTCTTTCTTCTTCACCTTCTCACCCCTGATGGCTTCTGGTTATGTTATTTCCTGTCAGCATGCCTAAAGCCACGTTAAAATATGCTGCCTACAGTAGTTAGCTGTATTTGCTAAGCCGCTGCTTACACTGTTGTCTTACTGTATCTGCTCAGGTTACCTGGTACAAGCAGGTAATGCTGAACGAGACACTCTGACTGACCGCAGGAGCTGGGATTAGGTTCTGGTTCTTCACACTGTGCATTTCTGCACCCGCTGGATGGTAATAAGCTGCTCTAAAAGGCTAGCTGGGTGCATGAGCTCGTCCTGTCCTAGAGTTATAATTTGGAGCAGAGCGATTAAGGCTTTGGCTTACAGTAAAGTTGGCACCTCAGCGTTTTCTATAGATTTTAATTTCCCCCCCTCCCTCTCAATGTGCAGCGTCTTTCACAATGGTACAGATGTCCTGCAAGGCAGGTCCTGCGGGCGTGCTGATATATCAACTTGCTTTGGACACGGTAGAGCTCTCCTTGCCCAATGCCCCCAGCTGGGCTATGGACCATGCTCTCCGCGCTGGTGAGCTGTTTGGCTAGTGGTCAGACTTAGGAGCTCATATACATGCATGTCAATTCTTTCCAGGGCAGTTTTGTATGCAATGCCCGAAATGCTAGTACCAGCGGGCACAATGTGCTTCAGAGGAAGCATCCATAGCTTTGTTCCTCAGGCTGGAAATCCCCCTCCCCAGAGGGACTCAGCACCCCGTTTGGCATCTCCTCTCTGCCAGCAGCTCCCCTGCTTTGTTCCTTTCCCCTGGAGAGCTGATTTTCTCCTACACGCTTGCAGAAACACCACCGGCTGCTTCTGCCACCACACTGCAGCCAGCTGGACACAAGCAAGGCTTGCTCTGGCAGTCAGAGGCTAACTGTGGCTGGAGGGTGGCCAAGGTGCTGGGAGCCATGCTTCGGGTTTTTGTGGTGATCCTGGTGTTGTGGTTCATATGGATCTCCTCTGGATACATTTCTCTGAGCTTTCAGGTTAGGAAACTGCCCCAGGAATGCTGTGAGCTTCATTACAGTTTCTGCTAAATCACTAGCCAAAGTCATCAAAATGTATCTTTGTTCTGGTTTCAGCCAGGATAGAGCTGGTTTTCTTCACAGAAGCTAGCTTGAGGATATGTTTTGGATTTGGGATGAGAAAATATTGATAAGGTGCTGATGTTTTGAGTTGTTGCTGAGCAGTCAAGGACAGTCCAGCTTCTTGTGCTGGCCTGCTAGCAAGAAGGCTGGGGGTACATGGGAAGCTGGGAGGGGACACAGCCAGGACAGCTGACCCGGGCTGGCCAAAAAGATATTCCCTATCATACGTCATGCCCAGTACATAAACTGGAGTTGGCCGGGGATGGGCTATCGATCGCCAGGTGGTGAGCGATTGCTGTATTGGGCATCACTTGTTCTGGTACATTCCTTTGTCGGTATTATTATTGTTGTTATCATTGTTGTTTCCTTCTCTCTTTCTGTCCTATTAAACTGTTTTTATCTCAACCCACGAGTTTTTTCACAATTCTCTCCCCCATCCCACTGGGGGAGGGGGGAGTGAGCGAGCGGCTGCGTGGTGCTTAGTTGCCAGCTGGGGCTAAACCACGACAATCTTGAAAGCTTTTGGACCTGGTGGCTTAGGGATGTTATTTGTGGAGCTGGTGGGATGATCCCACAGCGAAAATCCCGCTGGTGCTCATTCTGTGCCAGCACCAAGGAGCACCTCCAACCACAGAGGCTGCAGGGTGGAGAAGGTCTCACCAAAACCCCGGTGGGGGAGGGCAGGGAAGAAAAGGGAAGAGCGAGATCAGCTGAGGCTGGCATGGAGCCCTGGCTGTTCAAGGTGGAAGATTCACCCTGGGAAAGGCTGCATAGTGCAGGGTGTATGGACCGTGGTAAGGGAGAGGCATGTGGAACTGCTGCTGCCTGGTGCTCACCGCGATTGCAGATGGTTGACCACTGGTCCATGCCTCCTCCCTGTGTGGATATGAGGACGGCTGGAAGGAGATAGGGAAGAGATCAGCTGCTGCCAGAGCAGCTCATGGTGCCCCCAACCCTCACTGACTTGTGGAGACTGAGCCAAGGCTGGACATCTTTCTGGGGTGGGATGGGCTGGAGGAAGGTCATTGGTTTGAGGGGCTGGTGCTTCACCTTGTTCTCTGACTCTAATTTACTCAGAGGTCCAGAGATTACCAGGGAGATTGAGAGAAAAGATCAAAAGGACAAGGCAAGGAAAATAGGCAAAAAATGAATGTAGAGGAACTATGAGGGGAGATAGATAGAAAATTACCTGTCCTACTAATTCTGCAAGAACTGAGACCCCAAAATGTTCATAAATGTGGATACTTCACCAGGACAGCATTTGGACGTCCAACTTCTCAAACTGATGGAGAGAAGGTTGCAGAAAATACTACTCCAGCTGAGGAGGGACAGCTCTGGAAGGGGATCACTTGCTCCTCTGCTTTCCTTTGGATATAGCTGATGCTGCTCTCTCAATTGTTTATGGACCACATGTGAACCCGATAAAAATTCCACCAACACAAAACCATACAGGTAGCTTCCAGGACACCTGATTTCCCACAGCAGCTTACTGCTGGTTTTCTTTTTTTTTTTTTTTGGAAAATCATTTGTGGTGCAAGAAACTTTGTGTTAGTCATGTCCTGATCTGGGGGCTTGTTCCCACCCTCTTTGGATGTGGCTGCATACACATGAAGAAAAATTGCTGTGTATGAAGGAACTTCTTTTGACCATTGAGTCTCTTGGCTTCACCTCTCCCGGTCCATCCCATCCGGTATCATTTCCACATCACCAGTGTCTTCTGGTGCTTCCTTATGGTAAGCTTTGTCCTGCAGAAGCTCAGAGACATCTAGGCTCTTTTGTTGCTGGTCGCCATCAACTACTTTTGGAAAATGGATTGAAAATCCCATGTCCCAGTTGAGTCTGTTTTAGACCTGGGGTATCGAGGCTGAACACAGAGCCCAGCAGGACCAGCTAGTATTTTGTATGTGTGCCCATGGAGGCACACACTCATCCCCAGAAGAGCTGATGTGGGGTGCCTCTTCCGACCGATGGGTTGGGCGGGAGGAGGAGATGCCTGTGCTGAGGCTGGCGGGGGGTGCCCTTCCAGCACAGCACAACAAAAGTGTGAGGAAAGGGGAGCAGAGCACCAGCAAGAACAGAGAAACTCTCTTAATCATAATGCATTTCTGATGGCACCATGTCGAGTGCCTGCACTGTGTGGCCTTTCAGCATACCCCACGCAAAGAAGATGAAATACCAGTGATCTGGAGAAAGAAGAGGAGAGAAAAAACCGTGGCGCTCACTGCACCGTGGAAAGGGGAATCTCCAGGAGAAGGAAACATTTCTGCTGGGGGAAGTGAAGCAAGGCAAATGGCTTTCTTAAAATTGCCAGGCAGCAACATGCTGTTTGCACAAAATCACCATCGAGACTGGCACCAACTCTCCCTCTTGTGGACATTCCCCTATATTTTGTGTAGCGTTTGGTAACTGCCGGTGCTGCTAGCAGCCTTGAACCTCTGATGGTTTTATCGTAAGCTGTAATGAGTTGGTTGGATGTGATGGTTCATAGTAACTCCTGTATTAAATACCCCTGTGAGTTAGGGCAAGAAGGTGGGCTGACCTGCAGAGCTGGCACCTGGAGTGCCCTGGCATCGGGCTCATCGCTCAGCAGACGAGAGGCAGGTCTCTCTCTGTAAAGTGAAACACCTGAAAGCAGGACCCACAGTCCTGAAAAGGGAGCAGATATTGAATCAATGACTTCCCACGCTCAGTCCTCGCAGGTCAGCCTGGCCAGGACTTCACTTTCCTGCTGTCCTCTCATGTTGCTCAAGGCAGTCTTTTTTAAAAAAAAAACAAGCAAACCAAAACTTGCCCATGTTCCCACCTGAATTTCCACCTGAACTCTCACCCTGACCCCAAAGACTCCCTCTTAGCCCAGGTTATTCTCAGTGGGTGAGATGTTTGTAATACCTGCTTTTTCCCACAAAAGGTCTACCTGCTTTTTCTGGCCTGCCTGCAGTCCCGTTTCTTCTCCTGACTTTTTGATCTGTGGTCCCAGTGTTGTCCGTTGCCTGTTTTTTTTATGATTTGGACCCTCTCTGCCCCAATAAACAGGTGAGGCCGGGTCTCTCCTGCTGTGGGGGCCAACACACCTCTCTCGGCTCTATGAAGTGCTGGTCTGCAAGAGCAGCAGATAAACACTGGCCTTCTGCTCAGGAGGATAATAAATCCAGTGTAACTTGGCCCTTGCTGTAAACTCACAGATAGACAGAAAATTAATGCCGAAACACGGAGAAGGAGCATGGACGCATTTAGAGCAGAGAGCCACCACGTGCGGCGAGATCTCTGCTGCAGCTGAGGGGGAAGGAAATAAAAGGACCGCAGGCTAAGATAAGCAATTTCCAGGCAGATGCTGCCACAGACCAGCTGGATCCGACCAGCTGAACCACCAGCACTGGAGTGCTTAGCGGAAGGAGGAAGATCAAAAAGTAAAAATGTGATGTCTGGGGAACTTGCAATTAAAAAGGCGCCAGAGGTGGGAGCCCTGCATGGTACAGAGATCTTCGAGGGTAATGGGGCTGAGGGAAGGTGAAATCCTGGGCTTTTTAATGAATGGGGTTTTTTTTTTTTTTTTTTTTTTTGAATAGGCATGCCTTGAAGCCATTTGTGAATGGTTAAAAAGTGATTAGCAGATTTTTGTCTTTGCACATCAGTTAATCTGTTGCAGAGTCACCAAGTCAGCAGGTTGTTTTTAACACTGACCTCGTAAGGCTGCAGCCATTTCTGAAATATGTTTTGGGGAGCATGTATAAGAGGATTAAAAAATTATAAGCTCATGCAGAATTCTGCCCAAGACTGTTAAACACAAGCACGCAAATATAACCTTGGGAACTCCTTTAGCCTCAAGCTGCTGTGTTGGGTTAGGATGGTTCCTGTTTCTTACACTTTTCCTGGGCATCTGCATCTTGTGCTGTTGGGGGAAGAGGTTGTCCCTAGATCCTTTGTATGTAAGATGCTTACAGGAGAGCTTTCCAAAGGTGCCCAGCCTGGGACATCCATATATGCAACCCTAGACCCCAAACAGCTGAGAGGGCTAGCCAGGCTGAGCATTTGGTAGGGATGCTGTGTTATACTAGTACCACTACAAAAGCAACTGTTGGATCTGGATTCTCAGCATAGGTGAGATCTTCCAGTACTTGTTTTTTTGGGCTACTATCTTGCAGCCAGTACCAAGCCCCACCACTGTGGTTGTCTTGCCAGCAGAACCCTGAAGTGGACAACTCAAAAGATCTGATTGCAAGCACAGCAATGAAAATGGGATGAAATTGCAAGAATGACAATAATGGGGAAGAGATGCAGAACAGAGACACCATCCCAAATTAAATGCTCTGCTCAGGCAGCCAGGCCACCAGTGCTGTGTTTAGGGTGCTCACTGCCACCCGGTGTTGATCTGCTTGAAGAAAACATTTCTTTTTTGCCAAGTATTTTTTGCAGAGGGATCAGTTTCCCCGTAGGCGTTCCCCTTAAAACCAGTGGAGCACAGAAAGCACTACTGGATTAGGAACTGCTTAAATTGGTGCTGCTTCTCAGAAGAGAAAAAGACCTGGTTGTCCCTCTCCTCCCTAAGGGAGCGCTTGCCATTGGAACGATAATGCAAAACAAGACCGTGAACTTTGAAAAGGGCCAACTGCAGCTGGAAGCGAGAACCTGTTGGAGCTCATTAAAAGGCAAGTGTAAACATCAATACAAATGAGGGGTAGATCTTGGCTTCCCCACAGGCTCTTATCTTGCAGAAGCTCTGTGCTTTGTGGATGAGAGGCCGTTTTGCAGGCAAAGGGAATAAAAAATTGTGTCTGTTTCTTTGCCTTTCACCCCACGAAACTCAGGCAAAGGGAAACCCTAATCTGTATCTGCTCTGCCGCTGGTTAGACAGTGCTGCCTGGGGTTTTAGAGGATGGCTTGATGGGTGTTTCTTTCACAAAGCGATGCCTACTTAAGTAGCTCTGCCTCCCCCCTTCCCTACTGCCAGTGTGTGTCTGTCTGGCTGTGTGAAAAAACTGATCTGGCTTCAAAATAAACTCACCAGAAGATAAATGCGGTTACTCAGACCAGTTCCTTGATCCAGTTAATTTCAAGCCCTCATAAAGAGCTGCACAAGTGTTATGGGAGGCTCTGCTGGCATTGCCTCCAAATCCAACTTAAAAACATGCACAGCCTCATATTAAGTGCTGGTACCTTGAAGGCTACTTGCCTGCCCACTGGGGCTGGGCAAGGCAATTTGCAGCTATATCACCCAATTTTACCATGCAGCGATGGGCTCTCCCGCCCCATTTTGGGACCCTGAGAGCCCACAGTTGTACTGTGCACTGTGCGTTGTGGCCTAGTTAATTCCTCTTCCTCAAGGAGCAGCTCAGACGGGAAGAAATTTTCATTGTTGAGAGAGTTTAACCAGCAGCCAGGCACTGCCAACTCCCTGCGACTCTGGGCACGTGTGTACGTGTGTTCCAAGGAGAAGGGTGGGCTGCAGAAAGGGTGCTTGTTTGCATGGTGGGTCAGTTTTATCACCTCTGATGTTGCTCTCACTCTGGCCTTGGCCATGCGGCGATTGCTGCTGCCTTTGCAGGCACATGAACACCTCTCCAGCAGCACTCAGCCATGCCCAAAGCATGCCCCACACTCTTGCAGGGCAAGGCTCCTTGCAAGGTGCCCCTTGCACCCATATTCCCAAGGCACCAGGAGAAGGGGGATGAGGACCCTCTCTGGCATAAGGTGTGGTGTGGAAACAGCCAACTCTTCCAGCTGCCTGGATTTCAGTCTAACTGATCATGAAATGCCAGCCTCAGCCATGCTGCAAACATCTCTGTTACAGCTTCGTACGTGTAGCTCTGAGCTACAGAGTTCAGGGTGTCGGGCAGACACACAATACTGCATGCATGCTGATTGCTTGACTTTTTTTGCCCACATGTGTTTTTGTGGCCCTTGCCTTTTTCACTTGTCCCTTGGCAGGCTCTAGTTACCGTAGTTGGTGGTAAGGAATGAGGGAGGAATTCCCATCTTGCTTTATTATTTTAGTAAGTAGTACACAAATCCCTGTGTGCCATTGCAGTGTTATGAAGTTTAATCCACCTGAAGGGACTGCTGTATGCCACAGTTGCTTTATGTCTTCTCACTGACTCCTAGAGATCTCCAGGGTCTCACTGGTATAATCCGTGTTCTTACCTCCAAAAATGATTTCCTCCCTTTGCTCCTGGGATGGGCAAGGCTTTAAAATCTGCCTGTTTGTTGTTTTCTAATCATACTCCTCCTTCCTTTAACTGCACTCACAGTTTCCCACAGAAATCCTCAGTCTTTGTGTGCTCTCGTTTCCCACCCCTTCAGAGGAGGTTTACATCCCCAGAGAGAGCTCGTGCAGCCTCAGAGACAGCCTCAGCTTCTATACTGGAGCCTAAATATTGTGGTCTTGGACTGCCCTGCTGCTTTCCTGCTTGTTCTCCCACTGAATGCAAGTACTGGCCTGTAGTGTGTCCTGCTTAGCCCAGATAAATGTTTTGTCCAGGTGCTGTGCAGCGTCATGTACACTGTGAGATGCCTCGATGATTGCATGGGAGCTGTGGGTCATGCCTGCGTTATCCTGTGCACCTTCTGGAAAAAAAAAAACGACTGAGTCATGCAGTTGCCTGTCTGATAGTCACCAAAGGCTGGATCCTGTGACCATGGAAGTGAAGGTAAAGCTACCTCTGACTTGATGGCATAAGGCATGATCCCTGAAAGAATCCATGCTGAGATACTGGTAAGTACCTAGCACAGCTCTGCAAACTCACAGCCCAAATTGTGTCCTGATGCTGACGTCTTCTCCTAATCCTTCCTAGTCCTTTTAAGCAAGCAGCTCGGGTCACCTCTCAGCTGCTGAAATCTGTCAGTGTGCGGGAGCCCTGCCTGGAGGCACTGCTAAGAATAGTGTTTTAAGAGCGAGGGCAAGAGAGGAGTGAGCCTGGAAGGGATTTGGCCACTGACACCACCAGTTAGACTCCAGGTAGCGGAGGCTATGCAATGAGTGCAGCTTCATATGGTGCTCTTTGACAGTCTTCTGATTCTCTGAATACTGAAGTCAATAGCACAGCTGCAGAAAACCCAATGCTCTTACCTTGCTATGGCTATAAAGTCCAGTTGCTATTGCCCTTACTGCTCCAGCTAACATGGTTGCGAGCGCTGGGTCTCACCTGTCTGTCTGCACACACTGAGCCACAAGCCCCTAAAACAAAGTGCAAATGAATCTCTTAGAAATAGCCGTGTATCAGCAAAATGCCATAGAAACCACAGCTGCGTTACGGAGGGCCTTTTCCCTGGCATTATGCAATAGGTAATTATGTAAGTTGGAGTTATATAATATTCCTGGCTTTTTCGGAGCATCGGCCTCCCCCTGACCGCTCCCCTGGCAGAGCAGTGTGTACCATGCTTACATCACACCACGCTTCATACAAGCCAGGGTCACAGCAGAGCCAGGGCCGCCGCCGCTCCCAGCCACAGGACCCTCAGCTGCTCTCAGAGGTTCTTTAATTGTATTGTGGGGGAAAAGTCTCATTGAAAAGAAAAATGTATTCGGTCAAAACATCTGTTTGCTGTGTAAGGATGCAAGATGGTTTGGGTTGTTTTTTGAAGAAAATGGACGGGTTTTGGGAGCACCCTTCTCTCCTCCTTGCTGCAAAGTTTATTTCACGAATTTACTTCAAATGAAAATAATGTCTATGATTTCTGCTAGTCCCTCTCTCTTGGGAACACGTTTCCCTACTTGCAGCAGGTCTGGCTGCAGAAAAGACAGGGCTAGAAATCATTGGAGATTTCTTGTATTAACTGCCAAGGCAGTGTGGGGGGCTGCTGGGCCCTCTGATGTTTGCTTTACAGGCCAGGGATGGATTTCTCTCTTCACAACAGCAGTATTCTATGAAAAAAATTGAATGTGACCAAAACAACTGGTCCCTCCCTGTGACTGATGTGTGATTCCTACCGTGCCTCCCAGCTCTGCCTGGGCAGCTGTGCCCCTTATTAATAACCACCAAACAGCTGGTGTTTCTAAAACCATACCCAAGAACCAGTCCTTGCTCTTTCACTGGTGCTGTCTGTGGGCTCAAGCAAGTTGTAGAACTTCTTTGTTCCCTCATAAATGGGGAAAACAAACAGCTTTTCCATTTGTGGGGATGTGGCATGGCCTAAATTCATTAATGCCTGTAGAAGCATTTACCATGCATTGAGGGAGAGGCCATGCAGAGGTGAGATTGCATCCACTGTTTTGCCAGAAACGGCTCTTCCCCTGCCTGCTGTGCCCATTAGATGACTGCACCTTTCCTAAGCACCTTTTGGTGACATTTTTGTGTAGAAACCAGCCCCACACAGCCCCTAGGACAGCCTTCCTCCTTGGCAGTATCCCGAGACTCAGTTGTGGCTCTGCTGCTGTCCCACGGGATCTTCCTCTGCCCTGATCCCACCAGCCTGGCCCACTCCAGTGGTCTAGTTTGGGGGGAAGGAGCAGCATCCTCCTTGTGCCAGTGACCCACCGCAAGGCTGGGGGCAAAGCCGCCTGGCCAGCCCAGGGCCCTGCCACACCGACACAGTCCCTTTCCAAGGAAAACAGACCGTCTCTACACCCCGCACTGAAAACGAGCCCCTTACAAAAATTCTGCTATCTGCCACCCAACCGCGGCGACAGCCCTGTGGCGCTGCAGGCCTGGGGTCCCCTGTTCCCGAAATTTGAGGTCTACATGTTGGCCACCTCCCTGAGCCTCCAGTCCCGGGTGAGGACTTGGATGTGGCCTCCAGTCACCGTGACTTTGTCGTCCGCGGCCACTAGATGGTAGCAAGCCCTGGCCGACGGAGCCGGGCTGGTGCATCGCCTCTTGCCCGGGCAAGGGCAGCCCCAGGTGGGTACCTGCGCCGGGGGTCGCGGTCCTCCCGGGGGGGCTTTGCAACAGCCAAAAATATGAAGGAAACGTTTTATGGGAGTTTAGCGAGAGTGCCTCAGGTGAGGATGCAGAGGCATGGCCACACGTGTCAGCATGGCTACGGTGTGGCCGGTGCTGTTTGAAATAGGTTACTCAATCAGCCGGTGCTTTTTAAAGGCAGTGGCCAATATGTTGGCTCTCTGTGGTTTGCGTTTATCGAGGATTATGCAAGTGATAGATTTTGCCCGAATGGGGAGAGGAGAGGCCTGTAGATACTAAAATGTTACGTCCTTCTTGTGGCTGCAGGGTTGAGGCACAGTGTGGTGCGCTTTATAAGCTTTTAGTATTTCTGTAAACTATTTATTTAAACTCTAGGGAGAAGAGTTTATGATTTAATTTCATTACTACTTCACTTGTAAAAAAAGCAATATGGAACTCCATACCCTTTTTAAGCTTTCTAACCATTTAACATTAATGTCCATACCTAGACTGTTGGCTTCATAGCCTTGGGGAAAGCTACAAAGAGCGGAGTCGGCCAACTTCAACTGAAGTTATTACGGGAACTGAGTAGTTTCAGCCTGGGGAATATGGCAGGGCTTGGTGCATAAGCAGCAGCCTCTCGTGTACCAGGAGAACATTTCTGTCGCGTCTGAAACGCATGTAAAACAGTAAGGTCGGTATTCAGGATCCTACCCAAGGCCGAGCCTGGGATGGTGCAAATGCTTGTTTACTGCTATAAGTACTTGGGGAGTGAGGCTGCAGGTATGTGATCTCTCCTGTCTCAGCCCTGCGCTGTGGAGAACAACATGAGGAATGAGCTGGAGGTGTCTTAATCTCTCTTCCATCAGTTTAGCTTCATTTGGGTAATTGGTAGTGCCCTGGTGTTTGTGCAGGTAAATCAGGATTAAATCTTGGCCTTGAAGTGTTTAGGATGTGGTTGTTTGGTTGTGAAGCAAACTGTAGCATACAGCAGAGAGTAGAATTGCAGGGTCACAAGTTGGCTTGGCTAAGACACTTGCTACATGTAACAAGACGAAATTCTCTTAAGTCTAGGCTTGGGCACCTCCATTTGGCTTTTGCTACCCTTCTTACATAAGTTATTCCCTTTAAACCTGTGTGTTTCTGGGGAGTGTGAGGCTCTGTGCCTAGGTCCTCCTTGCTGCATGCTAACCCTGCTATGTGGACACTTTACTCTTGCAAGGCTGGAGCTGGGAGACTGCTCCTGCATTGCAGAGGATGGACCAGTACAGAAGCAGCGATGCACCTCAGGTCCTGCAGCACTGGGGTGGGGACCGTGGGGTTGCATGCAGTTCTCCTGAACCCCAAGGCAGGTGTCTTCAGCCCTTGGTTGACATTTCTCACCTGCCAAGGCCTGTGGTGTGTGCCCCTTTGGAAACGCCCAGAGGTAGCTGCGTGCTTCTGAACAGCAGGGCTAGGCTGGGCTTTGTTATCAGGCTGTGCTCTGACTGCAGTCACCCTCTAGAAGGGATTAATTGCCCCATTGGTGTGCCAGGCTGTTATCTGTCCTGATGGAGGCTGGAGGAGAAAGGCTAGGAGGTGTCCCAAAGCATACCCATGTTGTTTGTCAGCCTGGTGACTTCTTCTCCCGACATTGATATTTGGCTTGACAGAAGTAGCCAGAGACCTTAACCCTTGGCTGGGTGGGTGTTGAGTGAAGCCCTGTTGTGTCCTTGTGTCTCTGTCCTGCTGCAAATTATCCTCTTTACTCAGTTATATGTCCGTTGGCTCCAATATCCAGACTCAGCCAGCAGCTAATCCTGAGCATTCCCCGGAGAGGCAGGCATTGGGCAGGTGTGGGATAACTGGCTCCCATATAGCTTTTAGTCCCTTCCTTCCTCCTGCAGAGGCTGGGGAGATGCCCGGGCCACTTTGGATATTGTTCACTCTTCAGGACATGTCTCTTCTAACACTTTTCTCTTCTCCATTAGTAAATGGTGTGCATAACCCCAAGAGAAAAAGAAAGTGGGCTCAGCATGGGAATGGAAAGGCCTTTGGAGCAATGGAGCCGATGCTACCAGCAATCCTTGTGTCTTCTGCCTGCCCGCCCTTGGCAGACCAGGGGCAAGAGAGACAGGGTGGCCTTGCAGATGGCGGTGCTCTTCAAGAATCTCCTGCCATACAGCTTGACACTGTCTCTGGGCCCTTGGGAACCCAGGACAGGCTCCTGGCACTGTGTTTCGGCAGTGCCCTTTCTGTCTAGAGTGGGACATATGCCAGTCCAATACGAAAAGCAGAAATGATGCCATCAGTGGCACCCACAATAGCACCTGACCCAAAATAGCTTCCTAGAAAAAAACAGGGAGGCTGATTAGGTTAGACAAGTCTGAAAGACAGCAAGACATCCAGCTGACGATTGACAGGTGTAGGTCCATGAGCAGGGGCTATAAATTCCACGGGTGAGCTCTCCAGCCACCCTTTGGGGAAAAGCAAACGGCTGCGGGGAGCACTCGGGACCTGCCTTCAGTGAACCATGGGGCTCAGTGATCAGGAATGGCAGCAGGTCCTGACCATCTGGGGAAAGGTGGAGTCTGACCTCCCTGGCCATGGGCATGCAGTTTTAATGAGGTAGGCAAGAAGCTTCTGTCCTAAGAGTGAAACTGAGAGCTTTAGATGAGAGACCAAGGCAGGCGTGTATTTAGTATGGGGGGTTATGTTTGGCAGTGTTTATTTCAACAGGTTGTTTTCTTCATTGTAGGGTGGTGGTTTTTCCATTGCTATGGTTTCTGTGTTAAAAATTACTCACTGTGTAAAGTGGCAGTGCTTCTGTCTCTCCACCTGTCTATGGGTGTGGGAGCAGGCCAGTGCTGCTTTCAAAAGATGGTAGGACTTTGTCACTCTCTTAGCCTATGCTGGCAAAGCTCTGCTTTGGAACCTCATTGCTCATGCACTGTGGT
This sequence comes from Phaethon lepturus, assembly GCF_000687285.1. NCBI lineage: Eukaryota > Metazoa > Chordata > Aves > Phaethontiformes > Phaethontidae > Phaethon > Phaethon lepturus. Next base: position 16,792 of record NW_010531279.1, on the reverse strand, counting down.
GAGAAATGCTGGAGCGAATTGTGTGTCCTGGGCCTTCAGATGCTCTTCAGCAAGGCTGTCGGGAGTTAGGGAAGGAGAGGAGAGAAAAATCACCTCTGTGACAATTTTCGCAGAATCTATGTTTTCAGTAAAATTAACTGTGAAGTACTGTTTCCCTCTCCCCACCCTAGTCTCACTTGGCAGAGCCCTGCCCATCCTGCTTTTTGGCCAGAAATCTGTGTGGTAACACTTGTCCACTTCCTGATGATGAATTTGAGGTCTGGGTGTGATGCGAGACACATCCTTCCCCCTGCTTCCCTCCTCCATCATTTTGGTGTCAGAGTGGGAATGCTAGTGAGGTCTCCATCTGAGAGGATCCCTGCCCCCATGTCCTCATGGTCATGGCCCCTCAAGTGGGGAACATCCTGGGCGCCAGCAGCAAGTCACAGAAATGCAGTCTGGAAGGGATCTCAGGACTGCAGAGCGGGAAATGACATTGGGTGGGCATTGGATCCTAGCCTGTCCTTAAAGACCAGCAGGGATGGAGACTTGGAGGAGACTCTCTGCAGATCTCCCCCTCAGCCTGTGCTCAGTACAATGTGCTGGAAGGGTACAGATGCTGAGAAGAGCGAGCCGTGGGGATGTGGCACTCGTTCCAGGGGAGGGGTTCCTATCTTAAGCATGGCTAAATGAAGGAGCCCACACCACCGGGCAAATCCATTGTCCATTCAAAGCTTTTTCAAAGATGAGCCAAAGCAGAAAGATGTTTTATTTACCTTCTTTATCATGGCCCAATTCGGCTGCCATTTGAAGGGGAGGGAGGGATGGGGGCAGCCGGGTGGCAATGTGATGGCTGTCCCCTCATGTCCTCTAGAGCTGGAAGGGTAGCAGGAACCCAAGCCCTCCCCACCAGTCCCTCTGAATTAGCTACTTTGGCTCTGAAAGTGCCACTCAGTGGAACACAAGCCACTGAAAGAAATTTGCTGCTGAAAAGGTAATACCATTTTTCTTACAGGTATTGCAGGGCAGAGCATGGCATTAAATAAATAGATGACATCCCTCTCCCCTGTGACTTTGTGCTCCCCAACCAACGCAGGCCATTTCTTGTTCCTTCAAGGGGTTTCTGAGGGAGGAGAGAGGCAGGGGAAGCCTAGCAGCTCTTAGTTTAGAAACGTGTCTGCATATGCATTGTTAAAGACTTCTTAGGTAGATGTCATATCCTGGGAATGTGTTTAGAAAACACTGATTCAACTGGGTGTTTTCCAAAGGAAACAAAAAAAGTACTTCTCAGAAGAATTTTCAAGAGTCTTGGGAGTATATCTTCTTTAGCAGACATGATTCAGCCATAGCCAGGCACGATGGAGGGAGATTTTTAGAAATAACTCCATTCCATTTCAAGGTGCAAGGTTTTTTCATCTCTCTGCGCAGGACACAACCTGTGTCATGGAAAGATACAGGAAAAAAGGAAAGGCTGATGGTGGTGTGCTCAGCACCTGGTGGAGTACAGAAATCCTTTGGAGACCTTTGAAATGAAACGCCAGCAAAGACTGATCACTCGTTTACAGAAACCTTTTGCTGCAGAACAGCTTGTGTTTTCCATTTGCCTGAGGTATTTGTTAGTGTAGTTTAACCTATACTTACATCATACAGTGGAGAGTCTGGCCCTCCTGGCAACATACTTAGGAAGAATGTCCAGTTCTAGATGGGATGCAATCCCTAGTAGTCCCAGCACTAGCACCCTTCTGAGGGCAGAACAAGCGTGCAACCACTGTACCATGAGAGGGAGGCTGGTTTTGTGGCTGCGATCCTGGGCTGGAATGCCAGACGCTGCTGCAGGTAACTTGGGTGAGCCGCCTTGTGGATGTGAGCTGTAGGGCCTTGGCTGTAAAGACAGACATTGCTTTTGCTGGTGCTTCAACTAGTTGGATTATGCCCATCAGAGGGTATAATACCTGAAAATAAACTTGTCTAAGGGAGCTGATGTCTCTCAACACCTAATTATTAGGCTGCTCCTAATAACCAGGACAGGCAGCGTCCCCTTTTCACCCCAACTCTAGGACTCTGGCATGGAAAAGACTGAAGTTTCCTACTAGTTTGGTTGCCAGTGGTGTCTGCATCCTGTCTCCTAGGAAATGCAGCAGGGAGGAAGCAGAAGGGACAACACTAGTCTTGCTTTTTGCCACCCTTCCACCTTCTTGATTTCATTTCCATTTCGGGATCAGAGTGCCTATTTATAGCACTGCATGGCATGGCACCAGCATGCCTGAAGGCCCTGCGCTCTTATTATCCACTTGCTCCCAAGGACTCTTGGAGGTATCGCAGTTCTTGATGGAGGAACTGGTTGGCAACTGGTCTGAGCTGGGGAACAATCTACCAGAGGAAGGATGAAAACCACTGAAACCAGATTCAGAGTACGGTCAGATGGTTCCCTGGCTTACAAACATGCTAAATGGAGTGATTGTGAATGGTGGTAATTTGGAAAAGATCTAAAGCGTCAGAGTTCCCAGGCTAAAGTAGCCTCTACTAGCAGGGACTAGCTAAGAGATTTTTTGGGGAAGGAAAGTGAGCTATCACACCTTTGCCTGTCAAATACTCTGCAATACCTGGAGCAGCTGGACTTCAGCACTGGTCAGGATGACAGCTCTTTGAAGTCTCACAAGTCCCCTCTACTTCTGTCCACAGGCTCTTTCAGGATCACCCTGAGACCTTGGATCGCTTTGAAAAGTTCAAAGGACTAAAGACCCCTGATCAGATGAAGGGCTCTGAAGATCTGAAGAAACATGGAGTTACTGTCCTTACCCAGCTGGGCAAAATCCTGAAGCAGAAGGGTAATCATGAGTCAGAGTTGAAGCCCCTGGCTCAAACCCATGCCACCAAGCACAAAATCCCTGTCAAATACCTGGAGGTATGGAAAAGGGCAGAGAATCTTGGTGTCTTGTTGTGTAGTGAGTGTGTGCAAGACAGCTATTGAGTTGCATTTTTATTTACTGATGGCTGGTTGGACTTCAGTGAGCTCTCCCTCAAGTCCGAGGTCTCTGTGTACAGGCAGGAGGAGGCACAGAAAGGGCTCATGGTATGCGAATGGTATGTGAACCTCCAAGTTTAGATTTCCCATTCCAAACACCACATGCAGTCTGAGCAACCCTTGACAATAATAAACCAGCCCATGCAGCCGCTGCCTGCCTGGGAAACTACATTACGTAAGAACTGTCAGTCGCTGTACACGAGGGACGTACAATTTTAGAGTAAGCCCTGGAGGATCCATTAGAGACCAAGACCCACAAAACTAAGTGTTGTACAAACACAGTGCATGAATTTTCAGCCTTAATGGATGAGGCAGACAAAGAGTGGGAACGGCCATGGTCTACTCAAGGTCATGAAGCATATCAGCATCAGAGCTAGGAATAGAGCCCAGTTCTTCTGCCCAGCCCAGGCTTCTTACAAGCTAGACCTCACTGTCTCTCCAGAGACTGCACGAAGGGCTACTGAATTAGCTGAGAGATATTTCTAGGATCTGCAACCTATTTCTTAGTATGACTTTTCTGAAAATAAACCTTGACTGTCCCTTCTGTTTTTCTCTCTCTCTTTCTTTCCTCACAGTTCATTTCTGAAGTCATTATCAAGGTCATTGCCGAAAAACACTCTGCAGACTTTGGGGCTGATTCCCAGGCTGCAATGAAGAAGGCTCTGGAGCTGTTCCGAAATGATATGGCCAGCAAGTACAAGGAGTTCGGTTTCCAGGGTTAGCACATACGCACAGAGGGACACCACGATGGAGGCCTGGCCATGCATCTTAGAGTAGCTTCCCCAGCACTGTTTTGGACATCTCACAATTGGCCATCCAAGATGCGTGGGAAAGCTTTGATGAGAGGCCAAGAGTCACTCCAGACAGCGTAGAGGCACTCAGAGTGATATCCATGATAAACCATTGTTTCCTGGCTTCATGTATACAAGAGAAATAATCTGCTTTCTTAGGAAAAATAATGTAAGGGGTTATCTGTGAGTTTCTGCCTATCCCTATCCTCTTTTTCTTTCCCCCTCCCCAAAACCCAGTCTCATCTGAGAGGGGAATGCCATGGCCAGAGTTGAAGGGACGTGGAGGAACAAGGGTAGTGTTGAAGAGTGTGGTGAATGAGAGGGTGAAGGATGACTCATATGGTATGAAAGGGATGTTAGGATGGGAAGCAGAGGCACAGTGTCCCATTCCTCCCGCAGGTGAGACTTGTAGCAGGTTACTGCGGACAGCTTCCAGCACAGTATTACCTTGCTTTGTGGCGGTGAACACAGCCAGTCAGTCTCCAGGGTCTGCCAGCTTGGAAGCTTGCATTAGTTGCTAAACTCTGTTAGCAAAACTATAAAGAGCAGTACTCTCTGTGATCTGTAGGTTTCTGCAGCCACCGCTGCCAGAACTATCCAAAGTTCTGTTGCACTGGGAAGTGAAGTACGTGTTTCTCAGAAAATAAAAATTCCTGCACCAGTATCATGTGTTCGCTCCTGGCTTTACAGGCAATCCAGTGAGAAGTGGGGGAGGTGGAGAAAGCAGCAAGGTGTTTTGCCTACATATCCAGCTGCAGCGCATCCTGCAGAGTCAGTCCATGACTTGAGTGGCATGTGGTGTCTGTCTGAGCTGAGGGACTCGGGGGACTCAGATGTCACCACGGGGTCATGACCTGGTTACTGGACTTCACAACACAAAATGGCAGCCTAGACTCAGCTGGAGCTGAAAGAAATGCTCCCTGACTAAAGGCCATGGCCACTACTGTGCAGAGGGGGAAGGCTCTTTGCTTATTTACACGGAGGCAGCATGTGCAAGCCTCTGGTCCCCGCAGCATTACTCCCTCCAGGCCATGGAAAGCAGGGCTGCTTAGCCCAGGAGGAAGCTTGCAGTGGCAGCATATGCTGTTAAGACCCAAGCTTCAGTCTCTGCACTGTTTTGCATTTTTGCTGGAGTGTCTTTGCAGTGCGTGCTGCATTGAGTTGCAGACATAAACGCATGTCCTATGGGGGAGCTTAAGGGCAAGATGCCTACCTCTGCCTGTTCCCCTCTCACCATCCTGGTACCACAGTGAGGTACGAGTGACCAAATTTTACTGAAGTGGGGGAGAGGCTGAGGGCCACATTGTGCCCAAGGCTGACCAAGGGTTAGTCAGAAATGGTTGGAGCCTGAAAAGGATTTTTGAGTGCAAAGTCATGACCTGACACTCAGGTCCACAAGCAGAGGACCTGACTCTTTGGAAATTGTGCAGTTTCTCTGGCTGGACCTAGTCAGAGGGGTGGTTATACCCTCCTCAGTGAGCACTGGGTTCCTCGTTCTCTCCTTTTCCTCCATCCCCACCATCCAGCTCAGGGCCTCAGCAGTAGGGTGCTGCAGTCTCTTCTGGCATACACACTCAAGCTGTCTCCATGCAGAACGCAAGGTGGATGAACAGCTTGCTGTCTTTCTGTATATTTGCACAGAGTTAAGAACATTCATGGTAGGGTCACATATTGGCACAGCAGCAGGATGCTACAGAGGCAAGCAGCTGGGTACCAGCTAGGGGAAATGTGTGGAGTCAACATGGCTGCTCTTTTCTGGTATGAAGAAAGTAATGTGCCTTATCTCACAGAGACAGTGTGAGGGCAAGCATGAGAAAGAAAAACAACGTGCTCAGTATTAGGAACTACTAGTAAGGTCTGGTTCAAAGCACTGCCTGCTACACTGTATGCAATGGAGACAGAGGAGTAGTCACCAGCTCCCTTAAAAATCAATGTCCTGAAGCAGCATGTTCTGCTGTGGAGTTGGTCAGGGCAAAGGCCACAAAATTTCAGTCTCTGAAAGGAGAAGGAATTAATTCCTTCCCAGAACAGAGCATCTCTGATTTCTTGCTCTTTACAAATCCTCACTTTACCTCTGAGAGCTTGCTTGGGGTTTCAACCTTTCAGAGAGGGTCACAAAAGCATATGCTGTCACCTAGATGAAGTTACAGCCAGGTGGTCCCTGGCTTAAGCAACTTGCTTCGTCTGACTCCAGTAGTCTAGTCTGTCTGGCTTGGCGGGGGGGGCAACCTATTTAATTAAGGTCTAGGATTGCCTGTCCAACACAATAAGATTTCCTGCCAGTGACCACAGGCTCTGCTTTAGGATTAAAAGCTCTGCTATAGCAGCTGCCTCTGTCAGTCTGAGCGGGACTGGAGTCATCTCTAGATATTTTTATGTACTACAATGTGGTGGAGGAGTGAAGGTTTGCATATAGCTACCGGTTATTAGGTACCTGGAATAAATGTCTGTCCATTGGGAGCACTGACCCTTCACTCTGCCTGCCTTACTGCTCTATGTCAGTGTGCTAGGGACCATACTTAAACCTGTGCTGGTCAGATGTGCGGCTTGATGTAGGTTTTCTCGTTGTGCCTATGACCCAGTGAATATGAGATGAGCCAGCAAGTTCAGATATCAGTAACAGTGGAGCTACCTCCAGCAGGCTCAGTGGGTTGGGATGTTTGTGGTGAAATCCACATGTCTGCACCTTTGCTACGCTGGGTACTGAGCATGCCCTTGGCTGCAGCCCTGACATAGCAGAGCGATATATGTAATTCCCACACAATGAGTCTATAAAGATCTTGCAACAGCCCCTGCTTTAGGGACAGGGGAAGCTTCCTAGAGGAAAGGATATGGTGGGGAAAAGATTTTTCAGCTCCATGCTATATTGATTCAACATCTGTGTTGGAGTCACCCTTTCCACTGTGCTACTAGCACATGTAGATTTTCTGGTTCATGTATGGGACAAAGTCCCTTACTGGAGGTAAAATGCATCAGTGTCAGCCCAGAAATTTTCCTGCCTCCTTTCCAGGAACAGCTTTACATGAGGAGGATGGGTCCCAGGGGCTTGTGCCCAGCCCCCCTCCCCGTCAGCACCATTTGGTGTCACATACACGTTCCTGGTCACACGATGTGGGATGTGGATTGTGTGGCTGCCAGCCTCCCTGCTCCAACACGTCCACACTGACTACAGCCAGGTCAGGCTTATGGCCATCCTATGCTTTCTATGCACTCCTGTAATTTCTTTTATGCTAATAATGCTGTTTCTGGCAGCAAATGGGTTTTGCACCTGCATCCGCCCTTAGGTTGAAAAAACATCCTTGCTGTTTTGCGCTTGACATACTATTGCTCTCCCACTGCCGTTGTTTCCGTTGCACAGCAGAGCTCCTCATGGCACTGAGCCAGTGACCTGTCTGCGTCCTCTTGGGCTTCAGTGTCAGACGCCAGCAGCTCATCAGGATCTCAGACGCGGGGAGCAGGACCTTGCTTCTCAGGCGCTGTGCAAATGAGCCAGTCAGCTCCAGCCAGGGTGCAACAATACTGCAGGCTCCACTGCCTGTCCCCCTTTCTTTACTTCTGCCTGCTGATCCTGCCTGGCTCCAATACACCTGCCAGCATCAAGTGGCATCAAGGAGCAAGTGCTGGGGACCATGCTATTAACCCTGCGATCTGTCTCTCGGTCACCTCAGTGGGAGAAAGAGATGGGCCTCCAGTGACTAATTATGTTAAATATTTAGCACATTAGCATGAAGCTTGTGGTATTCTTCATGTTTGCATCTCCCTGCAGGGCTAATGTGAGGAAAGGGCAGGGGAGTTTCCAGCCACATCATAGTCACAGCACAGATATGTCTGGTTTCTGGGTACTGAAGCACAGACAGTGCCTAAAGGATGTAATGTGTATATTGTATGACACTGTAATTTAATAAGGAGACTTAAATGCTCACCTATACCACATGCTTTCAGATGAGGATTATTTTTGTCACGATCCCTACATTTTCTGGGGATCAGAAACCATCTGGCCAAAACCTGTCCCATATGTTATGCCACTGAGGAAAAGAAACCGGTGGTGGATCCAGGTGTTTCTTTGAGGTAGACTTGCTTGCCCATAACATTTTTCCCAGAAGGTGCATGGCATCAAAGCATGTCCTCCTCCTTCCTGGACTCATTCCTCTCAGGGTTGCTCAAGGCTGCATCCTTGCTTGTTCAGGATGTGCAGAGCTGAATAATCAGAGTCTGTGCTGCTGCTCAGACTGAGCACACACATGCATATGGATATCTATACACAAGCACCAGGTTCACAACACACATCATTTGCAAAGTCCCTCTGTCTGAAACCTTCAGATTCCAACATGCTTGTGGGCTGGTTCTTCATTTGAGAGGACGGTATATGTTAGTTCTCACATTGTGCTTAAATGAGGTATGGCCATGAAACCAAGTTTTGCTAAGGTCTAACCAAGCGAGAAGACAGACTGTGCAAGGACATGGCATCTGAAGAGTGCTAGTAAGTAGGGGGCTGTTAAATTTCATGAAGGTGTGCTGGCAGAGTCAAGGAAGCCACGTGGAACTACCGTAAGTGAGAAGAGAAATCCCAATCAGCCTCTTTTATCCAACAGGCGAATAAATAAGCACTTACGAAAACAAAAGAGTCAGAACAATGCAGCCTTCTTGACCAGCACATCAATCCCTCCCTCCCTGTGATCATAGGCACAGCAAGCCCATCTCCCAGTCCTGTGACTTCTATAAAATCCTTATCCAAATGTCAGTAAAGGTGACCTTGTGGCTTTTTAAAGCAGTACTTTATAGTCACTTGGCTGCACTGTACCAGAGTCCTTTCCCAGTTTGGCTTTCATCCCTTGTAAATAGACAAACAGAAAAGGCTGCCTCCACCTTACCCTGCAGTCCTGTGGAGACCACCCATGGTAAGTTATGAAAGACAGGCAGATCTGGGGCTCTGTTGGGCGAGGCAAGACCTGGCAAAGGGCATACCAATGTAGCTGGTAGCTGGGTGGACAAGGCAATGTGTATTTGGGATGGGGAGGATATTGGGGTCTCCGTCCCTCCCACCATGTACCAAGAAAAGCACCCCATGCTGAGAGAAACAGCAGTTCAGTGGTCCGGCACTGGCCAAATGGTCACTTGGGTTATGCCCATGCAAATGCAAATGCAAGTGCTGTAAGGTCAGTGGGGACAGCCTGGACGTGAGGCAATTCCACTTCATTTAAGACATTGGCTCGAATATATGTCATGGGGCTGTGGGGCTGATTTACTGGATTTGCCCAGAGCTGGTGAGAAAAGGCTGTTGCTGGTATGGGTACCCTGCAATCCAGCAGTAGACACGGCCCCAAAACAGTTTTCCAGTTAACTACTGCAGGTATTAAAAATGAGTACAACACAGATACCCTTGTCTAGGAATTTGTGAATTTCCCCAAGTAGTAGGACTGAGAAGGGGGCTGTAGCTATGCTATTATTGGTATCCAAGAAGGCTACTTTAAAGCTAATACTGGCATCTATACCTTATCTGCAGCCTCATGTCTGGAGTAGAGCTTAAAGAAAATTATGCTCATTTCCCCTGTCCAAGGAAAGCTCGGTATGAATGCAGCTGCTGCGTGCCTGATCTTATTTTAGATCGTCCTTAAAGCAGGTTCAAATGTTCCAATGACAGATTAGCTTTGGGTGGAAGACCTTTTGGATTATTAGCACTTAATTCTCTATGTCTCCATGCTTAACTTGTGGATCTCCTGTTGCTTCCCACTGTGCATAAGTAATGGTGCTTTTATTCGTTGAAGTTTTTCCATCTTCTGTCCTCATCCAATATGTCTGTTTCCTTCTTCAAACTAAATTCCAGCATCCAAGCTCTCACCAAAAGGGTGGAAAATTCCTGGAGCTGATACTCTTACTAAGATCTGGGATCGCTCTGCCCAGGGCTTGCATGACAGCAGGCTTGTCCTCTTGGCTCTTGGTGAACTTTTGGGTTATCTGGAGAGTTAGCTGATATGGTGTCAAAGTGGGTCTGTATTTTTTCACTCACCTCTCAGCTGGATGAATAGTCTGGTGCTCTTTGAGGGATGTAGTATGTCATGGATTAACTGTGAGTTGGTTGGGGAGAAAGGAAAAAAAACCAACAGAGCTTTGCCTAAACCAGCCATACTATGTCCCTGCAGAGTCTGTGGGAGAGCCTGTGCCAAGCAAAGGATTTGTACCAGACAGGCTCAGACAAGCTGTACAGAGATGGAGGAAGAGCAACCAGGGCATGCCTTGTGCCATGCTTGCAGCTACCCACCTCTGAGAGCAGATGGATCTGTGGGGTCAGTAAGGAAGAATGAAAAATAAAAAGCAGGTGAGAAATGGGGGGAGGCACAACTGCCTCCCTTCAAAGGCTATTTACTGCTATCAGTGTCTTCTGAAGAGCAATAGCATAATTCTGACAATCATTCTGCTATAACATGATGGAGGGAATTTCCTAACATAAGATGGTAGTCTGTGTGCTTTTGTATGGGAAGAAAGATGGACTTGGAGTTTTCTCATGGTGCTAGCACTATGGATGTGATGCTTTCACAAAGCTGTCCCATAAATCACAAGAAAGAAACTTTTTGTGTATTTTGGTTTTGCCTTGATAATAGTACATATTTCTAAACCAGCTAATCCCCCAGCTATTTTCAGCATGTCACATTTAAGCTACTGTCCCTATGTCTTTTGCTCTGTTCCCTCTACAGCTGAAATGATCCCTCAGTGCATAAAGTCATCAATTTTTTTCTTTTCAGTCAAAATCCTCTGTCCTGAAATGGAGTTCTTTGTAACAGTCACAGATTGCTAGCTCATAACAAGAAGAATGATGTGGAAATAATCTTTAACATATTTCCTACTATGTTTTTTCTAATTCAGCTGTGCTGTAGCTTTCTTGTCTGTTTTAGATCAGAAACTTGTTGACTGTGAGTGTCATCTGGGACAAGCTCTCTTCTGATGTTTAACAGTAATTTAGAACCCTATTTCACCCAGTTTAAAACTCTCAGTCTATCTGTCAGAGATGTATCTATCAAGAGCCCTATCTATCTGAGACAGCACCCTTCTTACAATATGCCTGAGTTATTTGCTGTACTGTTTTTACCCTAGACCTTAATTGGAGATCTATCTGTACTTTCCAGTACTGTGCAATTAACCCTGCTCTACAGAGGGTAAACTGAGGCAGAGCCAGGCACCAACATATCCATTGTTTCATGCTTTGGTCATTCAGCTGTCCACTAGGCCAGGCTGCCAACTGCCTGACAGAGGATGTTTGTGAGCTTCTTTGTGTAGGAAGACATGTGAAGTTGTGCATCTGCCAGCAAGCAGTTCTTGCTTTGATGTGGTTGCATTTCAGCAGTTGTCAAAGGACATCTTGTATGTAGACGTTCAGTTGAAACAGTGGTGTGGTGTAAATACCCAGATAGATTACAGATGCTGCATACAAAGTAAAGCAGTGTAAAGACCTTTGGGCTGAATTTGGAATGAAGTGCTCTGGAGATTTATGAACTATGGTATCACTTGGGACACTGTTTACCTTTTCATTTCCAAGGAAAAAGGCACTAGACTGAGATAATAAAGGATGTAAATATCTAAAACAGGTTACTGGCAGAAGTGAGGTCCCTAAGTCCAAGTGCATGAACCTCAAATACTCCTGCATAATTCTTTAGATGCTTACATTTTCGTCTATAACCCCCTCCTTGATTTCTAATGTTCTGCCTCTGCTATGCCCTGATCTTCCACTGGCTTGGGTGGGTCTAAGCCAACCAGAGTTCACCTCCCTAAATTAATTTATAACATTCAGAAATTACTTTCCTCTGCTTAATCTGGAAGAAACCAGTCATGCTTTTCCTGCATCTGACCTCCAAAAAATGCAGTTCCAGCCACTTCTGTCCAACAGTGTGGCTAGTGAACAATCCCTTCCTGACATGGGTGTTTGGCTCCCTTCATATACCTTTGAGGCTGTTACTATCTTGATGGGACCACCTTTTCCCAAATGGAATCTCTTTGAAAAGTAAAATGGAGAGAGGAGGGAGAAAAGATTTCAGTGCCTAGCATTAAATGACATACTGAAAGGATCTGTTTGGGAACAACAGGTTATGTGAGAGCCTGCTATATGGTGTTCAGAGAGTGTGTTTTTTTTTTCCTGTGAACTATGTTTGCAACTTTTCCTCTGACCACATTGACAGTAACATCTGGATCTACCCTCACTCACAATTCTCTATGGAAGAGAGCTAGTGCAACAGGAGAAAGAGGGTTTTCTTTCATCATTGCTTTGTTTTGAGGATAGCTTGCAGCTGTGCCTGACTGGAAGGAATGTACAGATCTCATGTATGATAGTTGAGAAACATTTCCTCTCCTATCTTCATCACGTCCATGTTCATACACATAGTGGCTCATAGCTGGGAATTCTTCAGTTCCAATCCTTCTGGCAACATAACAGTGGGGAAAAAGTAGATAGAAATGGAAGCAATGCTTTTTCTTTCCACCTACAGTCAGGTTGGAGATGGACAACATTGCATCCATCTCAGCAGTAAAGGGGTTAATTTTACCCATGAAGAAAGGTGTGTTAGAGCCTCTCAATGTTAGAAACAGACCCAAACAGAGTAAGTAAGTGCTGCAGAGTACATCATCCTTTCAAGTACTGGTGTTGGTAAGATAAGAGATAATACATACTTGAGAGTATATGTTGAGAGAGGGAGAACATACACCACTTGTATGCATCTTGAGGGCAGAGCATCTTAGAAATAACTTTAAGGAATAACCCTTCTTCAGGCATTTAATTTCACTCCTGTTGGAGTGCTTAGCTTACAACTAAGTCTGCGATGAGAGAGTGTGTGTGTGTGTAGGTGTGTGTATGTATGTACAGTACAAAGCCTATAGTTAGTACACAGTACTAAATGTTTTGTTCTGGAGCCTGAAGGGTACACAGCCTCTCAACACGCACTAATTTCAGTGGGTGTGAGGCCTGTCAAAGACCTGGATTCATACAGCAAATTTTTCACCACAGGCTTGGGACCACTCATTTCATTCTGCTCATAATGCGGTAGAAACTTGGAAAGCAGCTTTGCATCTATTCATCAGCTGCAGAATGAGTCCCTTTTATTAGTGCCTTTTGTGGCAATAGCTGTGATCTGTTAAAGTGCTAAGCCTTCAAACTGCAATTCCCTGCAGCAGGTGTAGTAGAAGCAGGTATCTATGGAAGTGAGTCAAAATGAACTTGTCGCATTGCTGCTCAAAGGCTGGGCTCCATCCCAGTCAGCAACAGTTACCCAACTCCTGCCACGTGAAGATGGGCTTTGGTTCTTTGGTGGTTTGGGGCTTGCAGGGAGGCTGTTTCCTGGGGAACTCGTGCTGCAATTTATATTCCCTGTTTCATATTCACTTTCTTTCATTTCTCCCCCTTAGAGGGCATTCAAGAAGAAGGAGACACTATTGTTCTCATGGCCTAGCTCTGCATCCTCAAAGATGTCATAGCTAAATCCATGTGGCATGACTGCCAGCCTCAGCCCTAAGTTAACAGCAGCAAGCTCATTCTCAACTCAGCAGGTGGTCCTTAAACCTGAACTTTAAAGCTGCCTGGGTGGGTAAGTGTTGCAGGAAACCAGAGGGGCTCAGACAGATCCTTTTATAGGAGAAACTACTGAGATGTTTTGTGTTTTTTCTTTGCTAACCATTTTATTTAACTCTCCTCCTCTGCACTAGACTGATTGGTGTCAGAGCTGGCCAAATGCAGGATTCCTCTGCTTGTACAATGGCCTGGTGGGATACCATGGAGGGCTATTAAGAATTCTGGATAGTAAAGGTTTGGCTACAAATTCCTATGTAAACCAAGGCTCATATTCATCAGAATTGTTCCCTGTTAGGCTGTTCTCATTGGGGTGAGACTGGAGCAAATGGAGAAAAGAGCACAAGTAGCACTAGGTATGCACTCTGTGGAGGCAGAGTGAGTGGTGCCCTTGTGATGTGTCCTGACCAAGTAATGTGTGGTGTCCTCAAGGGTCCATATTGGGACTGGTACTATTTAACATTAATACTATTTAATATTAATGGAATAGCTAGTGGAACTGAGTGCATCTTCACATCTTCAGCAAGTTTGTGGATGACACCAAGCTGAGTGCTGCAGCTGATGATACACTAATGGGAAGCGATGCCATCCAGAAGGACCTTGACAGGCTTGAGAAATGGGTCTATGTGAATATCATGAAGTTCAGCAAGGCCAAGTACAAGATCCTGTACCTAAATTGAGGCAATCCCAATGTCAGTACAGACTGGGTGATAAATAGATTGAGAGCCACACTGCAGAGAAGGACTTGGGGATATTGGTGGATGAAAAATTGGATGTGAGCCAGCAAAGTCAGCTTGCAGCCCACAAAGCCAATTGTATCCTGGGCTTCATCAAAAGAAGAGTGGCCAGCAGGTTAAGGGAGGTGATTCTGCCCCTCTACTCCTCTTTCATGAGACCCACCTGGAGTACTGTGTCCAGCTCTGGAGCCCTCAGCACAGGAAAGACATGGACCTCTTGGAGTGGGTCCAGAGGAGGGCCACGAAAATGACCAGGGTGCTGGAACACCTCTCCTATGAAGAAAGGTTGAGAGAGCTGGTGTTGTTTAGTCTGAAGAAAAGAATACTCTGGGGAGACCTTATTGTAGCCGTTCAATATATGAAGGGGGCTTATAAGAAAGATGGAGGAAGTCTTTTTGCCAGGGTCTGTAGTGATGAAACAAGGGGCAGCAGTTTTAAACTGGTGAAAGTAGATTAGATATAAGGAAGAAATTATTTACAAGAGGATAGTGAGACACTCAAACAGGTTTCCCAGAGAAGCTGTGGATGCCCCAACATTGGAATTGTTCAAGATCAGGTTGGATGGGGATTTGAGCAACCTGATCTAGTGGAAGATGCCACTGTCCACGGCAGGAGGGTTGGACTAGATGATCTTTAAAGGTCCCTTCCAACACAAACCATTCTATGATTCTATGTTTCCTTTACCTACTTGCTTGTCACTCTGCTTTTCTACTCTGCCCATCTCGTCAGTGCCTGAATGAATGAAATGATCTCACCCTCAAACAGGAAACAAGAAATAAAGTATTTAAATACCATACACAGTACTATAAAGTACTGTAGCATCATGGCTGCAGCCTTGTAACTGTAGGCCACATACTGACATGGCAGTTACAGGAACAAATGCAATTTATGTTTGCTCAGAAGAAGTTCCTGAAAGGCACATCCACCTCATGAAGGAAAAATAATATATCTAAGAAACAAATTTTTAAGCTTCTAATTTATGCATAGCAATAGCAGGGTATTTTTGGGGTGAGAGGTGTGGGCCACAAGGAAGACAATAGCGAATTTTTCTCCCAGGGTTAAGTTCTGTATCTGGGTTTTTCTAGTCCAGAAGGGCTTCTGCTGTGTTTTATCAAGCTTTGTGAGGCTAATTCAGGAGACATGAGCTACTGTCAGTATGATATAACAAGACTAAAGAGCCATCTAGATTAACCAGGCACAGTTTTTCTCTTGGTGTGTATCATACTCAGCTAGGTGATGGGAGAGGGGACCATGTAGTTCACAAACAAATGGTGAACATCATGGTGGAGTTCAGAGGGGAAGGCTGAGATCACATGATACCAAGTTTTGCCCTACTCTTGAGTTGTAGACTGTTGTCTTCTGAGAAAATTCCTTTTTATGGAGTAATTAACACAAACCCTTAGTACAGCCTAAACTAGTTGTCATGACATCACTTGTTTGTTTGTTTTTTTTCCCCTGAAATATGTCTGAAGAATGGGATTTTGGGATTTGGCCTGTGTCAGAGACAGGAATGGGAAACATATTTGCCCACCCAGGCGGCAGAGAAAGATTATGAATGATGTACCAAACATTAATCAAGTAGCAGTTTGAGTCACACCTCAAACCACAGCACAGCTGACTCAAGAAGCAGTCCTCTG
>NW_010531279.1:0-1045 GCF_000687285.1 Phaethon lepturus | reverse complement strand
CACAAGGGAGGGGGGGGGGGGGGGGAAGTCAGCTTTAACTAGCAGTAGCTAGTTCTAGTTCTTTCTTCTCTTTTCTTGGGATGTTGTCACCTGCATTAATGGAGGAGATATATTTGGCCCAAGTATGAGGGACTTCTTCCTCACAAACCCTCCACTAAATCCTAAAGTTCTTTTCAAACCAAGACAGCTATTAAGCTGGGCCTCCTGGTTCAGACTCTTTCTGCCACTCTGCCACCCACTGCCCAATGTCCCAGGTGTGAGACAGCTGCTTCACACAGCAACATCTAGCTAGATGTTGGACATCTGGTTAGACACTTGAATGAGAACTGAAGCAGAGGGAAGGAAGGAGTGTCTTCAGCTTCAACCTGCTTCTTGACCACAGACATAGCATTGGGCTATGTCATTTCTACATTCAGATGACTGGCTTCATAATTTCATTATACAGCATCTTTCCTAGCCTTCCACAAGACATCATTTGTCTGAAAGTAAAGAAGTCACTTCTTTTCTCAATATAGAGCTTTCAATCTCTTTGAGGCATTACCTTTATCATAATTGGTGGAGGACACATAATTGGTGTGTTTGGACAAAGCACAAGACACCAAACATGAATAGTCTCTGCTCCACAGAGAGCTAAACCTTGCTGAGCTGGCTTGTTCTTGCCAGTGAGGGTTGCACCATGACTATTTCCAAATAAGGTAGAAGTAATTTGCTTCACTTCACATGAATGTGAAAAAACGAAATGAGCTTGACTATCATTCCTTAAGCTATCCACCTGTTTTCTGCTGGAGGTTCACCTTTGCATTGAGATAGCTGTTACAGAAGACCACATGCAGTTTTGTAGAGCAACTGCTAATGTTCCTAAAGAAAAGCTGGCTGCAAGCATAGCCTGACTGAAATGCAGTTGCTGACTCCTGCTGTTTGTCTTCTAGGTGAAAAGTCCATTCACTTCAACAAAAGACAGATTTTGGCTCATTTGCTTCCAAAGGCTACGTCCTGTTGCACAAACAAACATTTGTGTTTACAAACAGAGAAGGACTGGTGAGAG
>NW_010531278.1:77870-98691 GCF_000687285.1 Phaethon lepturus | reverse complement strand
GGTAGCCGCCGGGCCAGGGCAGCGGGGCTGGTTTTGTGCCTGTAGCCGCCAGCGAGCACCTCCGTATTGACGGGAGGAGGAACTGAGGAGCTGGGTTGGTGTGTGAAACTAGTGCAAGGTGCCTCTTAAGATTTATTCAGATGTTCAGGATAGTTTATCTTTGACTTTATATTTTCTCTTTTTCGTAATCCGAAATGCTGATGCTAACACAGGTAATATGATGTACTAAAGTATTTATTTATTGATTGGTGTTTCCAGCATCACATTTGCACACTTAGCCTCCTTGCTTTCAGGTGTTTCTTTCACATGCAGTTAAAGACTTTGAAGAAATTAAATTGCATGTTGTTTGATAAAGCCTTTCGGTTTTGTTCTAACATTTTTCACCAAAAAGTAACGTAATTTAAACTAGTGTTACAGTATTTTTAAATTTGTGAGTAGTATTTCTTCTCTGTGCTGCATGAAGGGCTAGAGAAGGAAAGCCTCGTGACCACCTGGCTGCTCCCTGGTGTGAGGCATTCTTATGGTCTGTGGGGAGGGACAAGAAAATCCTTTTTGTTAGGTTGTACAAATGACAAATGGCCTTTGTCAGAAACACAGATGCAACAATCAGATAGAAACATTTACTTCAAAGATACAGAGAGATAATCTTAGTTTCCTAGCTGCAGGGTTCAACAAAATAGGTATTTTGAGAGTAGTTGCGATGTAAGATTTCTTACACCATTTTTTGTGCTCCAGTAGTTTTGTTACAGTATGTACCATGTTCAAGTCATTTGTCTGTCACTGGGGAGGGTTAAGATCTAACTGGTGGAACTGATAAGCTGCGACTATAAGGGCTTTCTGAGATGTTGATGCATGACCTTCGAAGTCTTTGCCATGGTGTTTGGTCCTATCTTCCCTTTAATGTTTTACTTACCTTCAGTAATGTAGAGCACCCTTGATTTCTTTTCAGCCAAAGTTACGAAAAACCCAAGGAGGGAAGCAAGAGAAAAAAGTTATCCATCCGTACAGCAGAAAAGCCGCACAGCTTGCAAGGGAAGCACACAAACAGGAAAAGAAGGAAAAGTAAGTTGACTGTGCAAAATCTGTGTACAGACCGAATGATAGCATCACAGGAGATATTTTTTGGTTGGAGGGAGAAGGGTGGTGGTGGAAGGGGACCGATGTAACCTTAAGATAAAAGAAAGACCTATATAACATAGTACTGCTGATCCATGTGAACTGACAGGTTTACATTTGTGAAATCAGATTATACAAAGTATATAGTTCTTCTACTTGATTTTTAGTATTGTCCTTACAAGTTAGGTTTCTTCTTATCGCAACATTTTGCTTTTTATAATCTGAATGGCATGGTGCTAGTGATTGCGCAGGAAGTTAGTCACCTAGTTTGACTTTACTCCAAGATTTAATAAGAAACCTGCTTAGGGTCTAACTTCTTGTGAAGAAGTGCTGAGTTCATAGAAAAGAAAACCAGAAAACTTCTTGCAGAAGAGAGACTTATGAATACAACTGGATAGTTAACTCCTCTTTGGTGATTTCCTGCTGTTCCATGGCAAGTTTGGTTGCTTTTAAGTTTTACTTCCTCCTTCCACAGAGGGAAAAGATAGGTAGAGGAGACTGGCCTTTAGTTTACATTCTGTCTCGGCTTGCTAGTTGATACACTGTGTGTGTTTGTGTAGAAAGTTATTAAAGTGAACTTAAAGCATTTTCTGTCAAAGTGTAGTAGTATATGGGTGGACCGTGGGAGCTGAGCCCAAATATTGATACATTTGAAGGTGTTAAATTGGGAATTCCTGGTACAGTTGAAATGTTCCTTAGAGACTGTGCAATTTTATGGTTGGGGATGGATGTACAACCTTATCCACAGAAAATTTGTAAGATTGCCCTAACTAGAAAGGGGCTGTTTACTAGCATAGCTGTATCATGTAGCCTTAAGCAGAGCTGGTGCAAGAGTTTACAAGTAGCATGTGTTGAGGATTGGGCAGTTTCCTAATGTGCAAGAAATTTTCCCTGCTGCTTGATGATCTTAAGGGTCTTTTCCTATCTTAATGATTCGGTGACTCTGTGGATGTTTTGTCTGGGCTCTCTGACTACTGATTTTAAGTAAGTTTTTATTGTAGATTATTTTCCTAGTGCTGAATTGACTACTTTGTCCCTTAAACTCTCTCATCTTGCCTTATTGCCACTCAGAGTGGTTAATCAGAAAAGATAACTAAATCATATTTGAGTTTAGTGCTTACATCTGTGACTTTGCCATAAAGAAAAACACACATAAGAAAACTTACTGAGTGGAGTGATGTACTGATGATTTGTTATGACATGATACACCCAATCAAATCTTTTAGTGATTGTCTCTGTGGATAGAATTGTACTGATATAGATATCTTTGCTGACATTTCTTATTAGGGTGTTACTTTTGGTTCCTCTTCTAACAGCAAGAAGTTAAAGCAAAGAATTCCCAAACTCCCACTGGAATAGTATTCTCCCATTTAACTTGCTCTTTAATTACTTTTCTTCATGGATAAGGTGTAATTAGAGATTGCACAGGGCAATCTATTTTGTTACAGGTAAGAGAGTACCAAATGCATCCTTCATTTCTCTGCTTAATGCATTAATATTGCAGTAATTAGATCATCCTTTCCATGAAAAGGAATGAAAAGATGCTGGCTTTGTACTGACTAGGCTTTGTTACTGAGGCAGCTAGATTTGACAAGTCACAGTATGTCAGTAATGTTGCTTAATTCTAACACGGGTGCTTTTTCTGCTAAACAGCTGGGAAGTGCACTGCTTTATGGGTATTCAGAGCAGTGTCGGGTGTCTTGGGCTACCGGAGACACCTTTGCGGCAGTGGACTCTTAGTCCACTGCTGACATTGTCAAGTGAAAAATATGGAATCAAAATTGTTTTAGGAGCCAAAGGCTGCGAAGTAGTTTTGAGCACACAGGGTTCAGTAAACTGGAAATATTACTGACTTTCTAACTGATTCTCTAGACAGGTGTACTCAGGAAGCAATTGTAAGGCACCTTGCCCTTTCTCATATGATGATCTAGATGATCTTGACCCTTAAGTCTGGTTAAAAAAAAAAAAAATTCTAGGTCACCCAGAAATGACAAATGAAAACTAAATTCTTTAATTTATTGAAAGTTTCCTTTCTTTCAGCAGTTCTCACTGAATGTATTAATTTTGAGACCTGCTGGTCTGAGAGCTTGTTCCAGTGCCTTGTCTTTGCTGTGTAGATTTCTGTCTGTGCTTGCCAGAGTAGATTAAGTCTCATAGTTGAGCACGTGACAATACCAGTCTTTTATCTGCATTAGCCCCCATGGTTGTAGTCTTACAGAAGATGCTTCAGTTAATACATTGTGGAATGCAACTCTTGGTACAACCACGCTAATTTTTGATTTTTTTTTTTTAAACCGCACCAGTAATTGCAATACCAAAAATGGATTTGTTGGATTGAAAAACAGTTAATTTCTCAGTGCTAGAGAACCAGGTTACGCAAGGATAAATTGGGGGTATATGTTTAGGGAGTTTACTTCCTATGCCTTGCAAGTTACACCTTGTCTTGACTCGCAGTACATGTAGAACAATTGCTACAGTGTCTTCCTTCTAGCACCTGTTGCCACTGGCTGTTAAAGACAGCTAAATGCTCCTTGCCCTTCATTTAGACTCCAGTAGTTTCCCCTGTGCGCAATGACAGGTTAATCCTCTATGAAAACTTTTTTGGAGGATTTAAGTTTCGTTCAAATGCTTTTGCTAACACCTGTTAAGTCTACCATGTTACTTTAGCCTTTCTTTATAAAGTTATTTGCTTCTTTAAAAGGAATTTTACATAAAATAAACAAACTTATTTATAAATGAGTGTTTTACCTGTTTAAGAGACAGTGGTCTTTATAGCAGTATGGTTAGCGTTCCTGTTCCTTTCCTCTGAAATGTAGCAAAAGGAGCTAGTCATGGCAGCAGAATCCTCCCAAGTGAAACACGCAGACCACCTTTTGGTATGTGTCATGGGTCACCTGAGGAAAAAGTGCCATTTTATGAAAAACGATTAAATATTGGCAGCCAAGCAAACTAATAAAAGGTGAGCTTCAAGCAGCCCAATAAAAGAGCAGATGGTTTATTCTGAATTCCTCTGGGGATCAGTGAAGCCTAATGCTTTCATAGAACAAAAGTGCTTAACAGAAACTCAGTTTAAGATTAGAGAATACAGATAGCTATCCTTTCCCTTAGGCTCTCTTTAGAATGTTGATAGTTACCCTTTTTAGGCCTCAGAGAGCAGAGATGCTCTGCGGAGGGAAACTCAGTTTAAGATTAGAGGATGTGGATTGCTATCCGTTTCTTTAGGGTCTGTTTCTTGACTTCTGCCTTTTCTTTTCCAAGCTCACTTACTATTTCAAGTGCGAGGCCTCTAGGCTGATGCTCAAAGATGTAACCATTCATTTTGCATAGGAAAACTGTTCCACCAAAAGCAATGTGTTAGTCTGGACCATCCAAAGCGTATTGTGATAGCAAAATTATCTATCTATAAATAAGATTTACCCATCTTGCAGTTCTGGGACCTAAAAAATTAACTGGTGTTGTTCATAGATCTGCACTTTGTAGAGCTCTTTCGTTTTGGTGTTCTAAAAATAATTTGCATTTAAAAACATCCTTCAGTTGTCTGCATTCTATTTTCTGTACTGTCTTGGCTTGAAGAGCAATTTAACTCGAAAGACTTGAATAACACTGATTTCTTTTCTTCCCTAGTGTCTTTAAAAGTCTTGTTAAGTGTTCCAGTTTCTTTTGGGTCTCTATTATCTTAATGATCAGCTTGTTAAATCTTAAGATCTTTTTTTTTTTTTAGTATTGGGACTTAAGCATGTGTTTAAAAGCAGTCCGTTTAGCCACTAACCAGTCTTTATTAGTGTAAT
The DNA here is from genome assembly GCF_000687285.1 of Phaethon lepturus. Taxonomy (NCBI): domain Eukaryota; kingdom Metazoa; phylum Chordata; class Aves; order Phaethontiformes; family Phaethontidae; genus Phaethon; species Phaethon lepturus. The sequence continues at coordinate 93,787 of NW_010531278.1, read as the reverse complement.
TACTTAGTTTTGAGTTTCTTTAATACAATGGTGGAGTTTGGGTTCATTTTGCAGAGCTCTGAAAAAGACAAGATAAATTTCTGGTGCTGTGGATGGAGGAAAGCTTTCCACTCCTATGCTGAGGAAAACGTAGCCTGCACCAATTTTGTTTTGTCTCATTGCTTTTGCAGGTCTATTAAATGTCTTCCCCTCGCTTCCTCCAGTGGCAGCTGATAATACCAAATAAATGCTCTGGTATTGTTGCTCCCAAATTTGTGACTTAACTGTAATAAGTTCACTAAAGACTTTTTCACTGGAAAATGACTTACTGAAGTTGAAATATTTGCAGAATTTACTTCTATTTAATGACAACCCTGTTCTCTGGTTGGAAGGTTAATATGTCCTTTGGTGGTAAATAGGAGAAGCTGCCTTGTAATGTCTACAGTATTTTTTTCCTTAATCCCATCTACAAATCTGGTACTTTTTTGACTATGTTTCTTATCTTATAGAAATAAGTCATCTTAAATGTAGGGAGGGCCCAAAACTGGAGTGAGTATTTTCAATATGATCTCACCAGCCCTGAGTAAAGGGGATCATTTCTCAGTACAGGCTAATGCACTTCTGCAGCATGGAAAAACTGGATCAGAGACAGTCAATGAATCTAGGAAGTTCATACAGTTAATCTGTATTATTTTAATTAAGCTGTGGATTTACTTGCCAGAAGATGCTATAATTGTGGTTGGCTAAATTTGTGCAATAATACCTTTTGAACATACGTACATTTTACCTGTTGGTTACTATTCAATACAAAGGTATTACCTTGGTTGTAGGAAGCCCTTGAACAGCATGTTACTGGAAGGTGAGAATGTCTTTTAGAGGAGTAACAGTAAATGTTTGCTTTTGTTTTACGTGGTTTGTTTCTTTTGGGTTTGGTTTTTTTTTCCTTTAGTCCCTGCCTGGAGACAGGATTCAGAGACAGTTTAGACTTCTATTTACTTTTTGACTTTTCTGTATGCCACTCTACTCCGCTCTGGTGAGACCCCACCTGCAGTACTGCGTCCAGCTCTGGAGCCCTCAGCACAGGAAAGACATGGACCTGTTGGAGAGGATCCAGAGGAGGGCCACAAAAATGATCAGAGGGGTGGAACACCTCTCCTGTGAGGACAGACTGAGAGAGTTGGGATGGTTCAGCCTGGAGAAGAGAAGGCTCTGGGGAGACCTTATTGCAGCCTTCCAGTGCTTAAAGGGGGCTTATAAGAAAGATGGGGACAGACTTTTTAGTAGGGCCTGTAGCAAAAGGACAAGGAATAATGGCTTTAAACTAAAAGAGGGCAGATTTCGACTAGATACAAGTAAGAAATTTTTCCCAGTGAGGGTAGTGAAACAGTGGCACAGGTTGCCCAGAGAGGTGGTAGATGCCCCATCCCTGGGGAACATTCAAGGTCAGGTTGGATGAGGCTCTCAGCAACCTGATCTGGTTGAAGATGCCCGTGCTCACTGCAGGGGTCCTGCTGATTGCAGGGGGGTTGGACTAGATGATCTTTAAAGGTCCCTCCCAACCCAAAGATTCTATGATGAAGGAAGAGAAGTAACTACTGTGAACATTCCTGTTCATGTTAAACAGGAAAGGAAATTACATGTAGTTATGAGATGCAAGTTCAAGTATCTTTTGCCCAAACAAGGTAATAAAAAAGGGAAGACATTACCCACAGGAATTTCAATACTTAATGCAGCACTGGGAAGAAGTAGGGAGAAATTCTGCTCTAAATTGCAGAAGTCTTTTACAGCCTCCATTGTCCAGATACTCTTCAATGCAAGCATTCTCAATGAAATGTGACGGTAATAATAAGCTTATTGTCCAGAAACTGTAGCTGCACTACAAAAGACCAATCTTGATCATAATAAGAGGAGACAGACCAGTTGGTTTTAGAAAATTGTCTACAATTGTAAGTCAATTTGTTCACTTGAATTGCACCTTTTTCTTGCCTGCATCCCTGTTCTCAGTTCTCCTCAAGGTCTAATAAGCAGCAACAAATCCCAGTGTATTACTACCAATTTATTCTCTCTTAATCTACATGTGAATCCTTATTCCTTGTAGGCAACTTGTTTGCTCTGTTAAATAATTATAAAGATGTTAGAGACGGCAATAGCTGGTTCACTGGCGCCAGTAGAACACTGCTTTTTCTACACTTCAGGAAACCAGACCATAATGGGATATTCCTGGAACTTTTCTTAGCAGTGTACCAACATCAGTCATGTTTTGTTTGCAACTGCTGAAATCTCTGTCTGGTTTTGGTAGCTAAAGCTGATCTAGCACTGGAATTTTTTTTTCTGTCTTTTTCACTGCTGAGTCTATTGTGCATATATTGTAAATGTTTTCAGAGTGTGTGCATTTTCATTATAAATATACTAGTGTAATGCTGTCATGCTCTAAGATATGAAAGCTAAGGAGTTTTTACAATATTTCTTGATCTGGCATGATCCCCTTAGGAGTAAGTAGTAGCCTTAAAATATCTCCTTGTGGAGCTCTTTGCTTGTTGTCTTTGTAGCTTTTCTGTTGTCTAACCTCTTAATCTCCCTTGAGCCACTATGTGTCTAGTTGTGCTATTTGCAGTAGTGATGCTTTGAGATGTACTCTTGCAGATTCTTTATGTGGAACTGAAAAAATGTTAGCTCTTAGAATTACTTGTTTTGCTTACAGAAATAAAAAAAAAATCAGAACTTCTAATTCTTATAGAGGGATTTTCGTATAGAAGTATCCTAAAATGCTTAACCATGCCACTAATTGATGTGTGAGGTAACAAAAACGGACATGTGTGAGAAGTATGGAAGGTATTTAGCAACCTGAAATCAGAAACAAGGAAATATGTACTGTCAACCATGACTGTTTTTTTTTCTTAGTGAAAGAGCCTGAGTTCTCAGAGCCATAGGTGGTGTTTGTATGTGTGGATATTATATATATATTATTATATATATTTTATATGTATTATAAGGAAAAATGCTGAATTGGTAAACCAATTTGGCAAATATTTATTCATTGTTAGTTTAGAGTAGAACAGTTCAATACAATACCTGTGGTGAAGAGGTGCTGATGGAGTGTGAAAGGCTTTTACCTTTAAGTACCTAGTAAATATCAAGAAAACTACTAATCATCATTACCAATGATCAGTGCCTGAGCAGATGATTTTTTGTGAGGCAGGTGGAAGAGAAAATCATTACAAAGCAACAACCTGCCACAAGACTGTATCCCTGTCCTCATCCTCTCTTGCCATTGAGCAAAAGGTGTTACTCGTGTGGAAGGAGATGAGAGGAACTTTCTTTGACTTACCTTATCTGTTTTGCCTCCCTGGTAATACTGTTGTCTTCTAGCAGTCATTGAGGTGAGGTTTTTTTATGAAAACTACAATAAGGCAACATCTGGTCCTATCATTTGTTATTTCTCATAGTGAAATAAGATACGTACACCTAGAGACTGAACGTTTTTCTTCCAGAAGAAAATCCTGGTTATATACTTCATTGCCTAGATAAATAAATGATCCTTTACCCTTGCAGGTGCAAATGGTAGTTTGTAGTGTTTCAAAGCAGAGATACATGACGTAATTTATGATTCTAATTAGGCAGCTTTTCTAGATGGCATTGTAGTTTCCTCCATGGCAACGCCTTGCAGATGTGCTTGGCTGACTTTATTGCTGTGCAAGGTTCACAGCAGGGACTGCTTGGTGTGGAGTTCCACTGTGTGGAGTATGTGTCCTTTTCTTGGTTGCTATTACCCTTCAAAACTCCCTGCTGTAAGCCCTCTGTAGCTATCTACCACAGGTTTTCTTTGAATACATCTACAGCTGAGTTGTTTTAAAACTGACTTCTAATCTAACTCATTTTTTCTTACTATTTTACATAGTCTCATCCAGGTCTGTCCTTTAACCCACAGGAATGAGAGTAATTTTTGTTTAAACACTAAAATCTTTTAATTACTCAGGTATGGTAAAACTCAAACCCCATGCTTGACCTCTGTAGAATTTTGCATTACAAATGCTTATCCCAGATGCCGGGGTATCTATAGAAGTAAAAAGACTTTTCTTGAATGTGTTAGTGGAATTCTTAGCAGCTCACACATGCTGTGCATTTGCTATTATGTGGCTTCTAGACAGTCTTCAGAGGGTGAAACACTTCTTGAAAAAGCTAATCTTTATTTTAATAACGTAGGTTTGTGGCCAAGTGACACACGTATGTTTGTCTCTGGAAAGTAGGGCTTTCTCTTTTGATCTGAATTTTTCACGGAATCACAGAATCACTAAGGTTGGAAAGGACCTTCAAGATCATCAAGTCCAACCATTAATCCAGCACCACCATGTTCCCTAAACCATGTCCTGAAGTGCCACATCCACACGTTTTTTGAACACTTCCAGAGATGGCGACTCCACCACCTCCCTGGGCAGCCTGTTCCAATGCTTGACCACCCTCTTGGTGAAGAAATTGTTCCTAATATCCAATCTAAACCTCCCCTGGTGCAACTTGAGGCCATTTCCTCTTGTCCTATCACTGGTTACTTGGGAGAAGAGACCAACACACTCATCGCCACAACCCCCTTTCAGGTAGTTGTAGAGAGCGATAAGGTCTCCCCTCAGCCTCCTCTTCTCCAGACTGAACAACCCCAGTTCCCTCAGCCGCTCCCCATAAGACTTGTGCTCCAGACCCCTCACCAGCTTTGTTGCCCTTCTCTGGACACCCTTCTTTTTGTGACATGTAACAGACTTCTATGCTCTGAGTTACTTCAGTTAACTCTAAAATGCTCATTAAATTCTATACAGTACAAGGAATTTAAGGAAGGAGCACATTAGCTTTGAACTATGTTGAATTCTGGTGTTCTTTGTTCTTTGTCAATGATATCCTTTATGATTTCCTTTATCCTTTATCAGTTTTCTTATTAAATAATAGAAAAAAGTCAGTTTTATCAGAGGTCTTTGGATATATACATTGAACATGTACGGCTAAAATATTTTTTTCCAGAGACAAATTTCATACTTATTCCAACAATACATTATTTTCCCTTGTGGAAATAAAGTGGCATTCGGCAATGTTCACTGCTGCAGACTGAATCCGACAGCTTCAGGACAAAAATGCATGAGGCAGTGTATTACCTGTTAGAAAACTTGTGCTCTCAGAGAACTGATCAATAGGATGGGAATTAATTCCAAACTGTATTGTGTACGCACATCCTGTAGAGTGCAGAAAGCTTCAAGTATCCCACCAGAGATTGAGGTGAAGTGAAAAATACTTTGAGATGGATTTTTTTGATCTTTTTTTATAAAAGTTGTTAATTTCAGTTTCTTATTAGCCTATACTATTCACTAAGCAGAAACTTTAATTATTACAAGTTTACTAGATACTAGAATGGTATTTTTCACATTGTATGCTTCATTTGCAATGTTGCAGTACAGTGAAGTCTTTTGTTCTTGACCTCCAATCTCATTAAACATACCAGCAGTTTATTAGTAATACTTAATGAAATTACAGTACAGGTCTTTTGTGAAATTCTTTCTGCTGTCCTATTTTCATCCTGGTTGTTCCATTTAGTTTCTTCCAAGAAACTGTTTAACCTAATAGGTAAGTTGAACTACCTACATTTCAGGTAGTTGTTTTAACAAAAAGTAGAATTTTTAGATGAAGCAGAGTAAGTTTTACATTGTTCTGAATTTGGCAAATATTTCTCTTTGAAATTTTACCTTGACTTTCATTCTGACTCCAAAAAATGATTTTTTTGGAGAAAGAAGACTACTATTTGTGTGGTACTCGTTCCTGGTTAACATACCCTTTTTTTTCCCTCTGCTAGGTTGAAGACTGACAAAGCTTTGCGTTTGAGTATCATTGGTGAGCAGAAACTTTTATTACTTAATATAGTACTCAACTTTTTAGCACAGATTTTAAGTTTTATCAACTTTATAGAAACTCCAATTACAGTTTCTTTCTCTATAATCTGACTCTAATATTAAAATAGACTGTGTTGAAGTGCTAAAATACTTCATATGTTCACTCAAGTAGTATATACAAGGGTTGAACTTGGGGCTGAGTATAGCCTAATCTTTATTCAGGACAGTATAGACCAAATGTCTATTTTGTACAGCTGTACATGTATTTATTGTACTTGTCTCCATGCTTTTTTTTAATTGCTTGTAAAAGAGGATGATATTTGCAGGTCAACAGACACATTGTGCTAGCAAGTAAATTCAAAACTTTGAGACACAACCTGGAATATTTTTCTTTTTCATATGATTGACACTGCACATTTTCAAATTAATCATCAGAACTCTTGCTCAGCCATTGTGTTGGGTTTTTTCCTCTTGGGGCCTTTAAGTTTCCATCTTAAGCAACTGATCCAGTGATATTTTAAACGCTAATTTCCAGTAAAGCGAAGTGCAGCATCTTTTTTCCGTAAGGAAGACATAAAATACATCTGAAATGATGTGAGAATGTTTCTATTACAGCTACCTTCATACCTGGTACATGCAATATCAGTGAGTCTACGATGCCATTCAGAATATTGAAAAATGGGAGATTATTTCAAAAACTTTGATGATCTTTGATCTGTGTTGATGCTACAGTGATGATGTACTCTCATTAATGATAAGTTTTTATTCTTGTAGGAGAAAAGTTACAATGGTTTCAAAGTCACCTTGACCCCAATAAAATTGAGTACACAAAGAAGGAAGCTGGTGAACTAATTGAAAAGTAAGACTGGTGTTAAAAACAGGATTAAAAAGCTTTATTTATCTTGTAAAATAGTGTTGTTAAATAACATCTGTAAAGTGATGATGACTCAGAGAAGCACTTTTATATATTACTATTAGTAATATCAAATAGTTGATTTTGTTGCAACTGAAGTTAATTATATATTGAAAGATGTATATATTCACATGAGTTACTGAATCAGTTGTGTTGTTTGGTTGTTTTTTTATAGCTTTAAGTATATCTCTGCTTTTGTCGTGTGTGGAGGACTCTAAATGATTTGGACAGTAGTAATTGCATGAATTTGCTAGTCAGGTTATTCAGTAACACTTAAATGCACAGATTTCATTCTGCTTACGCGTTTATTTAATTTTCTTTGCTCAGATTAAGCAGTACTCGGGTCAATTTTTAAAGGCAAGAAATAACAAAATTGAATCTGCTAAGAAGGAGCTCAGTTATTTCTGTGCTGATGTATGTACCTGTGGCTTGTCACCATTTTTCACCTGCTAGCTAAATAACATAATATATATGTGTTCTTAGACACATGTACGATATCAGTTTCCTTTCAGAAGCTGTGACATGTTTCCTACACTGTTCATGAAACCTGTAAACTGCTAATCAACACTAGTGATAACTGCAAAGGCAATAAAAGCTTACCTTTTGGATTTGAGTTAGGTGTTTGTACGATGATGTAGAACACATGCCAAAGAAGAACTTTACTTTAAAAATTATTGAGGTGGTGAAATTCAGCAATTAAGTTAGGAGTAGTTAGATTTAACACTGGTCTTCCAGAGCAAGTGAATTATAATAATGTGTTTGGTTTTGTGTTGTCTGTTTGTTTTATGCAAACATAGTTTAAAAAAAGCAAATTAAAAAAACCGTCCTTCTGTAAGCACCAGATGATTCAAATGAAGTTCTCATCGAGCTTCCACTTTGAAGATTAAAGTAATAGCTCAAATTTATGAAACATCTCTGACTAATTTAGAAAATAAATAACAGTTAGTAAAATAACTTTTTAGATTATCAAAGTAATTCTGTTTTGCAAAAGTTTTGCATGATTGCATCTAGCATAGAGGCATTTTATCTCTTTCAGTTATATGTGTCGATTCAATGCTGAATTGGAGCAGATTGAATTACAAAACAGTATTAAAGGTAGACAAGGAAGACAGCATGGTTCACGGGAAACTGTCATCAAGCAGACCATAGAACGTGAAAGACAGCTCTATGAAGGCTATGGAATAGGTATGTAAAAACATTAGAAATAATCCTGTGGTCACATCTTCACCTGCTCACAAGGCTAGAACCCATAAGTGAAATTTCTAGGCATTATCTTTATTTTTCTCTTTAGAGGGATTAACTAACTGCTAGGTATTTATGCCTTGCAGAAGAGTTTGGGAGGAGGGGCAGGGTGCAGAAAAGGAAAAAAAAAGGTGTAGATCTGGCTTACGTATTTCTGCTTTACTACTTCTCCATTGTGTATCTTTTAGTACTGCCTCTTTAGTGCAGGCATATATAACATAGTTTTGAAACTAAAGTGAGATTTAATGCACCTTTCTCAAATACAAATTCTGTTCAGCAGCTTGCTTGGACCTTCATTATATACAAGTATTTTTTTATCTTAAAAAAGCACTTCAGTGGGTGTGCATGTTTAACATACATTAGCACAAAGACTTTATTTGCTCATGTGGGGAATAACCGATGTCACTTTCTCTACAAATTAATTTTTTAGGTGGGCTTCATTATCTGGATTTGTGCCAATGAAGTCTCTGTACACAACTTCCTCTAACATTCTTTTGATTAACATATAAACTTACTGTTAGGGCTAAACCTGTGGCCTGACTGACTGGGCTGCATTAAGAAGAGTAGGACCAGCAGGTCGAGAAAGGTTTTCCTCCCCCTCTACTCTGTGCTGATGAGGTCTCATCTGGAGTATTGTGTCCAGTTCTGGGCTCCCCAGTTCAAGAGGGACCGGGAACTTTTGCAGAGAGTCCAATGGAGCGCCACAAGGATGATGAAGGGACTGGAACATCTCTCATATGAGGAGAGGCTGAGCGACCTGAGGCTGTTTAGTCTGGAGAAGAGAAGGCTGTGAGGGGACCTTATCAATGTCTATAAATATCTGAAGGGTGGCTGTCAGGAGGATGGAGCCTTTTCAGTAGTGCCCAGTGATAGAATGAGGGACCATAGGCATAAACTGCAGCACAGGAAGTTCCACCTCAACATGAGGAAAAACTTCTTTACTGTGAGGGTGACAGAGCACTGGAACAGGCTGCCCAGAGAGCTTGTGGAGTCTCCTTCTCTGGAGACCTTCAAAACCCGACTGCATGCATTCCTGTGCAACCTGTCCTAGATGATGCTTTAGCAGGGGGGTTGGACCAGATCGTCTTCAGAGGTCCTTTCCAACCTTTACTATTCTGTGATTGTGTGATTCTGTGACTTGCCCCTTTCCACTGAGGTGGACCAGTGGCATAAGGAACTTAAAGCTTCATATCATGAGAAAGTGGGCTTTAGGTTTCATGAAGAGAACCAAAGCCTCTGAACCCATGGGCCTAAAACATCTTCAGAAAGAGACTTGTCATTCCACTAAGGCTAAGATCTATTTTGTGTGGGACAATGATTGCGGCAGAAATTGTAGTACAGATGCATTTCCAAAATTTTAAATTTCTGGAGTGTTCCTATTAAAATTTAGGTAATCCAAGAAGAAATCCTGGGCTACTGTGACACATCTGCTCTACAGGCTCTATTCTACAGGCATAAATGATAACCCACCAGTAGAAAAACACATTTTTTTTCTCTTGTTCTTCTCAGGCAGAGGAGTTACGCTCCTTTCTTTGACTTTCTTTGAGATGCTGCTGGAGGGATTGAAAGTCCTCTGTGTGTGTGAAGGCCCTAATACTTAACCTCTTAATAATCAAAACCCCGCAAAAACTCTGAAAATTTAAAACTAAAATTTCTGTAGATAAGAGCCTAGTTGAAAGCACTTTGAGTTTTTAAACATTTGCCTTGGCCATTAGCACATGTTTGAATAAAATCATAAAGCTGGATATTCTCGTTGACTTTTTTTATTACCATTTATCTTCCTTTGGGGTAGCCATCTATGCAAGCAGTTTATCTAATGAAATCTTCTGTGGAGCATCATGTGTGAAAACTGCAACATAAGCATTGGAGCTGAAAATTTCCTCTTAAGAGGCATAGTCTTCCTTAAGAAGAAACACTTAAACTCCTTTTGACAGTATTTTTTGGTTTTGGAGGTAGCACACAGAGGCAGCCTACATGTGAGAAAGAAATAAAAGGATGAAAATTTGATAGCTGGAACTAGCCTGAAGGGAAGCAGCAGTAATCTGGTGAATTAAGGGAGAAAGACAAAAGGATAATAGAAGTGCAAAAAGCAAAAAGTTGTTTTGAGGAGAGTTAAGTACAAAATACTAGTGAAATTTATGTATTTTTTCTTTAAGAAATAAGCGTGTTGGAGTTGGTGATGAACTTGTCTTTAATGATAAAGTATTATTCAAATGCAGTTAGTCCTTCCAACAGTAAAAGTATGTCATAGAAGACGTGAAAAATCTACATTGTTCTGTGGTTAGGATACAAAGCACAGCAAGGTTTGGGTTGTGTGTCATACTTCCTTTTCCATGAATTTGTATTTTACCAATAAAGAAAATGAATGGCTCTGAAAATTTTGCCAGTGTCACTTAGTACTTTCACATCCTGCAATGGCAGAGGAATTCAGGAATAGCTGTGTGACTTTGTGTGTAATCTTTGACTTTTTTTTTTTTTTTTTTTTAAAGGGGAGGAAGAAGTCATAGGAAGATGAATGTCATTGACATAGCTCAGTTGTAGAAAATCTCCTTTTTGGTTTTGCTTTTAAATTTTAGTTCTTTTTTTCCTTACTGATTTTCTTTTTTTCTGTCAGCTTTCCACAATAGGACTAGATAGAAAGATGTCAAATGCACAAGCACAACATAAAAATAAAGAAGAATGCAGAAATACTGTAAGCAAAATTTGAGGTTATTATAGTATTAGTAAGTAAAGCATTCAGAGAGCATGGTGCAACTTCACATACCAAATACACTCTCAAATCATTCATTATTTGTTATCACAGCTGCTGCAGGTTTTTCTCTGTCTAGGACAGTATTCATTCAGAGAAAATTGTTGCTGCTAAATACTGTAATTAGAGATTGGGGATAAATGGAAATCAGCTGGAAACTGCTTTTATGCTCTAGCTCATTATTACCCCTGGGAGCTGCAGTGAAGGGAACTTTTATAATTGACTTAGAGTTTTTTGTTTTTTTCCCCCTATTCTTGAACTTAGTTATTTCTTGTATGCATGTGCGTTTGCTGTGAAGAGACTACATGATACAAATTGTTTACATTTAGGAAAGTCTCTTAAAATTTAATGCCCTGTGTGTGTATATATATATCAGATATATGCAAATGAAAAATTAGTTCTTCTTTACTGGCTGTTTACAAAAGCAGTAGACATCCAAAAGCATAGTACATTTTAGTTTTTTTTTTTTTATTTGTACCTATACAGGGAACATTCAGTCAATCTGTGAGGCTGTTGAGTTTTGTTAGCAGCATCTTATCACTTCCTTACTCCTTAAGTACATCTACATTCATTTTACTGCAGTTTTCTTCCTGATGTTGTCATTTGTGTGAGGGTTTTTTTAATCTTGTCTTACAAGTTTATAGCAAACCTATTGAAAGGATATTTACAGGATATGCCTTTGGAACTCAGAGTTAGTGTGCTTTCAGTTGAAAAGCATCATAATTATTTCATCTGAACATCATACATTTTTGATAATTTGCTTCTAATAACTTTGCATGTTCTCTTAGAAGTATGATGTTAATCTTGGGGGGAAAAATGGCCTTCAAAGCTAAATGCACCAGTTCTATTAGTTAATTCTTGAAGCTTCAGGATATAAGGAAATATATTTAATTCAGATGAAAGTTGTATCATTTACATGTATCTGCTAGTGTAACTACTGTACTGTTAGCTGCTGTTTTCTGTAGTGATTATTATTGTGTAACTGAATGGTTCTTTATCTAAAGAGCATCTAGAGTTTCTAACATCCTTTTCCTTTTTTAACTTCAAGCTGCAGTATCATCCTTTGACCTGACTTGGGCGTTTCTTTGTATGACAGTTCTAGTGGATGTGAGATATATGCAGCCTGCGTTCTGTGCAGAGCGCTGTCAGAGCAGTGACATTCGAGTCCTTGTGAGATTTAGGTAAATCTCTAGTGCACATCTTTGCTTTGGGAGAGAGGAATGGTTACCACTTCTGGAAGGAAATAAAACATCTCAGCAGACCGTCACAGAGCACTTGGTTAACAAAAAAGTGCCATGGGACACAGCTCTAGAAGGGCACTCTGACACTGGGATTGTCTCCTCTATCCCCTTTTTCTCTAGTTATGCTTTGAAGCCTTCCAGCCCAAGCCTGTGCACAGAGGCAGGGTCACTTAGACCTACGGCTGGCAGGAGCTTTTTACTTCTGATGCCCATCAGAAATTTGAAGTAATCTGGTCTAGTGTTTCTCCATCTGAACAGTTGGAAAGATGCTGACTTTACTGTATTTTATGCAAGTTCTGTGTTACAAATTAAGCTCAATCACTTTGTCTTTTTCCTTGTCATAAATCGGTGTTAAGCACTAACATCTTTATAACAAAGCTTGAGAGATAATGTGCTGTTTGCTCTTCCTCAGAAGAAAGATAGGAAAATAAAACATTATCTGAAACTATCAGAAACATGAAAAAAATGCTTACTTAAGTTTTTCACTGCTGTTTTATTATAAAACGTAGGTTCGTGAATACTTCATCTTAGAAATGCTAGACCATATGTGCTCCCCAAAATACTGTCTTTTTTTTCCCCACTAACCCTTGTGCCATATTTCTTCATCTTCCATTTTTTCCATCTTTAGTTCAGAAAACACTCTCCTGTGACTTAACATTTTTAAAGCAAGCTGTGAAGTTCACAAGTAGCACCAAAAAAACATGACGCTGGTGCATGCTATGGAGATACTTCTGACTCAGACAGACAAGTGTTATTAATCTGAAAATACAGCAGCCACTGCAGCTTTCCACCATAATTTCAAAAATCAGTTACTGTGCAGTATATAATTACTTATTTCTACACACAAACCAGAACTGGACTAGAGTTTCTAGTTCTGTTCTTAATCTGGCAATGCTGGGATTTGTATTGTGTAACGTATTGCAAACACATGTGTAAGCAGAACTTAAAAATTTTGCCACTGCCAAAGCACTAAAGATCAATTCGGTTCCAAATCTTGGTTTGTCACAGAATCTCCCCAGTTCAGAATCCCTGCTTTCTTGTGACTCTGGAGGGAGACCTGGATGACAGGTTACATAAAACTATTAGAATATTCTGTTTGTAAAATGTCCTATGTAAGTTACTAACAGCCATTAAATGCTTTCCAATGTGTTTTTTTGAGCCAAAACAAAGCAGTTGAAAGGGCTTCATTTGAAAGTCTTGTCATTTAGTCCTGGTTTGTCTGAGAATAACACTGAACCAAATGTTGGGTCAGTGCTTTCATAGAAGGAACAAACAGAAATCTCAGCACATTTCTGGGGCAGTTGGCCCAAATTAGTATAGTGCTACTTCTGCCACACTCACTCTTTACATCACTAAGCTCTGTCCTAGGAGAGTACTGAGTGGGCGTTGCTCCTTGCTCAATGTCTGAGAGAAGGGAAGACCTCCTTTCTCATGTGGAGTAGGACATTGCAGCATTTGGCACTCTGCTGCCAAGAGTGCAATTCAAGTGATTACAAAGAAAGCAAGAGGGACCATGGCTTTGTTTCAGTGCTTAGTTGGGAAGGGTGGACCTAATGTGGCATTGGTGTTTATCAGAACCCAGGAATTGGCAGACAAAAAAAGATTTAGGTATGTTTCTTTGCCTTGCCTGGATTGGTTCTGAGCAGTATCACTGTATCTATTTACCAAGAAGCGGGCTGCAGAAATCAGTGTCATTGGTATCAAAAACTGTTTGTATATATTATTGTTCTTCAGTTGGTAACTTTGTAACCTAAGTGAAGGGAAGAAATAAGTTCTGAATAATAAAGACTATCTGGCCACAAAGATAGTGACAGGTACCATCATTCTACATTCTGTAGTAGCAAAATCATCTATAATCCTGCATTGATAGCATCATCTGATTTATTACTGTAAGACTTGGGAAAATTGATAGATGAACAAAGACAGAATTGTATGTTCAGGGTTTGCTCAAGGACAGTATAAGAAGTTCTTGAAATGTCATGTTTTTAAGAGCTAAAATAGTAAAGTGTATTTAATATTACAGTGGTAACAAGCAGTTGTCTTTGTTGAGCAACCTGCTTGCTGTGAAATCTGTACACTTCATAGACAGCAATAAGGTATTTTATACCATGCAAAAATTTCAAGGCTCATAAGGGATAAATGTCTACAAATTAGTGAAGATGTTAAACAGAGGTCACTTGTAATACTTCAGGACTGACCAAGAAAAGAATGACACTGAATCAAGGCAAAGCAGCTTAGGTATCCTAGATAAACTTCTGCATGAGTTCATAAACCACACATCTAGTAGGAATGTTTGGCTACTCTGGGCGGAGGGGAGGCGGGAAGGGGTCTGTCCCATAGGTGTCTGTACAAGATGTTTGCCTCCTTTCTACTACCAAAGGTAATAAAGATTTGTAGTTGAGTATATGTCACTTATTTCTGTTAGGGGGGAAGACTGAAAACTTTCAATGATTAAAACTATTAATGTTTGCTGCTGCTCAACTGAGAGGACATTAACTCATGAGAAAAGGCGGGTGCCAACAGTCTGTATAAATATTATGTTGCATTTCCTGCAGCATGTAACAGGCATTTCAGCAACCATGGAGTGCTAGCTTCCCAGTATTTAGTGGTTTATAGAACAGGTATTTAACAATGGAAACTAAAATTGCATTGCAGTGAGACTAGTTGTTACCAAATAGCCATTCTTTGCTCTCATTGCAGGTGGAAGGAAGTAGTATTTATTCCAAAATCCAATGTGTTCTATTTAAACACCTGATATCTTACTGTTATCTTACTGATATCTTCCCAGTGTTTATGTTTTAAAAACACACACGCACACATATATTGGTGTACTGCATGGTAAATGTTATGAAGTGTATTTAATTGTTTGTTACATTTTCTTACTGGAATTATCAGTTACTTTCCTAACTCTACTGCTGCTCTGCCTTGCTTGCAGTGGTGACTTAAGTGCTTTGAAATTTTTTTCCATAAACATTTCAAAATACTTACAGACCACATAGCACTCATTAATTTGGAGTGAAGTTTGCATATTTAGGTCAACTTTGAAACTAAGCTTTCTTATTTTACCTTTTTATCTGCCATGCGTATACATAGTAAGTTCTGCAGACCAGAATTGTCTTTTTGTTGCCTGGGTGAGTGAATGTCTGTTAAAAACTAGCATAACCAGACCTTGATCTTGGTTCAGGATGTTAGTTATGCTTTTAAAACAAATAATAAATTATTTTCCTAGTTTCTTCACTGGACTTTTTTTAAAGGGAAACTTTCAAGTGCTTAAAATTTTTAAATTTCTCGGTTGTGTCAGTTTAGAGAAAATGAAGCACCTTTTATTTATTATTTGTCAGGGTTGGATTTTCAGTAACTGGTACATTTGAATTCTGTAACAGTTAATAGGTGTAAGTTCAATTCCTTTTCTTTAGCAGTGAGAAGTCTTCCTGTTTATATATTGCTCTAGAAACTTTCAAATATGAGTCCTCATTCTCATTTTCTTGGTCTTTTAATCTCTGAAATAATATGCTCAGGCCTTTAGTTCACATTTATTTCTTTGAAATGAGACTCACTTGAATAATGTAATGCATCTAATAGAATTTAATTTCATTCCAATTAGAAATCCCTGACATTATGAACAGAAAGCATCTTAAATTTTTCAGGTAAGTTCCTTTTACTATCACTACTGATCTGTTTATGCAAAACAGTGTTTCTGAATTTGACATGTTGTATGTCTTTTTCCTTAAAAAAGAATTTATGCAAAACTGTTGAAGAATTTGTCATTTGAAAAAGCAGGTGAGGTATGGTGTTGCTATTTTGGCATTTCTTAGCTGTTACAAGCTAAATGCAGGTGACAGTTAATCATTAAAACGTTGGAAGGTTTAGAAAGCTTCAACAGTTAGAATTCCATTTCTGTAACTTAAATATCTTTTTTCAGTATT
>NW_010531278.1:0-77839 GCF_000687285.1 Phaethon lepturus | reverse complement strand
TTTCCCTAAAATTCTCACCTCAGCTGTTCACTGATTTACACAAAAAGGATTAGCATTTACCATTGGTGTTTAAGGATCAAGACATATATTTATTGATAAATGGAATTACACTGTTTTCTTACCTGAAATGAGATTTCAGATGGTAATTGTCATATTGTCATATAACATAGTGACCTAAGTTATATATAGTCAGAATTTATAATTAAGTATATAAAACAGCACTGAGTTTTTAGTCATGTTTTCTAAGATCTGACTGTAGGTGCAATACAGTCTGCAGCAGTGTTTGTCTGTAATACTAGTTGAAAATCTTAAGTGAATTGGTGACTTGCATTCAGTTAAAAGATCTCGAGCTGTGAAACTTGCCACTAGCTCATCTGAGACAGCAAGCCAGTATGCCTTGGTAATGGATTGAATGAACACTCTTGCTGACAGCTTTATCAAATGGAAAAAGAAAGACTTATGACTGCTTATGCTGCCAGGAATGATATACCACTAACTCCTAGGGGTGGTATGTAGCCAGAAGTCATACATCTTGCGTTTTGGAATAAAGCCAGAAATGTCAAAAAAGAGACAGGCCTCTGGCTGCTGTGTCTATAATAAATACACAATTGACTTCTTGTACTGGGACATCTGATAGAAGTGTTGTTTTATTATCTTGGTAGAGCAAAACCACACCTGTCTTATAATTGGCAAATACTGTCTTTGCCCTTGAGAAGAATGATCCATGAAGTGCACTTACTATAATCAAGCAATCATTCTATTAATTGAGTACTGGATTTGACTTGTGATATTTAAATGAACTCTTCTTCCATTGTGGAGCCTTTTGAAATAATATACTTACGTGAATTAATGTTTACTAACATTTCATGTCCCAAGTCAGTCATACAAGATGTTAACAGTTAACATAAATCATAATGAAGGGCTTTATGTACATGTACATTAACTCTGCAGATTGAGCATCCAGATGAAGAAGCTTTTCCTAAGTGCTTTTCCATTGCTTACAAGACTTACGTGAATTTAGTGTGTCAAACCTAAACGCAGGTGGCCTAAAGTATCTGAGGATACAAATAGTCTGTGGGAATAAAGTGAATCATATATTTTTTTGTTCAGCATGTCAAATCTGAAAGTATTTAATTCTTCACAGGGAAATTACAGCTGCCATAGTGTACAAGATCAGGTGAAAATGTTGCTGTTTATTCATACTGCAGTGTGACTGATAGTATAATTTAGAAAAGCAGCCTCACTTGAGTTAGCATCTTCTGAGGAAAGGTGAATTAACTCTGCCCTTCCTTCTTGCTATTTCTGTTGGTAATTGTTTTTCATTACTTTTTTTTTTTCTTTAAGAGAATGGGATGGTGATCTGAGGAAACTGCCAAACATTAAAATGAAAAAGCTCTCAGCTAGGGATGCTGCTAGCAGTCACCCTGAGGTGGCAGATGTGGAAGCTAAAGAAGAATTGAATAAAGCAGAAGAGGTGGCCTAATGAGCACCAGCTGATTCAAGAGCTGAAACAGCTGAAGTGAATTGTAAGAAACCTATTTTAATCATCACTGGAAACAAGAATAAATTCTAACTATATTGGTAAAGGCTTTCCTAGTTGCATTTTTATGAACTCACTGTGTACCGATGGTAAAGAGTAAACAGTATATTATTGTGTAAAGCTCTATATTACTGGATAAAAATTTTTTAATATAAATAAATACTTAAAATATTAATTGTGTCCTTCTCATACTGTACCTTCTCTTTAGGATGCAGGCTCCTGAGTTGATGAAGCAATTGTAGTTTATATCTTGAAATCCTGACTAGTTGAGTACCTCTTCCCTGGTCATAGAGCAGTCAAGATTCAGACACCTGTTAGAAATACTTTGCGGTGGGAAATCCTTACCTTTTCCTGGTAAGGAAAGGCAAGAATGTATGTCATTTAGTATATAAATAGCAGGTACCCTGGTAAACGGTGGGCCCAGCTAGTGGCAACTATTACCCATCTCTTGTGGTGGTGGCTGAGATGTCTCTAGGTGTTTTGTGGAGAGCAGTCATAGCCCTCGTCTCGCAAAATTCTGTGCTATGTGGCATGGAACACTCACGTTGGGTGTAAGAAATGCTTTCCTGTTTGGTGGAAATGTATATCCAGAAGATGAGATATGTGGAGCATCAGTTAATCATGAAGAACTCTCCTCTCATACCTTCTTTTGTCTGAGAATCTGTGTCAGGAACATAGAGAGCTGAAAAGACATCAATAAATTATTGAGTATTTTATGTTTTGCCAAAAGGATTTGAGAGAATTACACTGTCCTCACCACCTGTATTGAAGAATTCAGATCAGAAGCTAATTAAAGTCCCTACAGTCTGTTTTTAAATATATCTTTTGTCCAATTTTTTTTTCTGATTCCTCTGTTGAGGAGGCTGTGCATTTTCAAATTAAGTTGCTTAGGACTTTTAAATGGCAGGCTTGCTTTATGAAGCAAGGCATTTTAATTGCCTTTAAATGTGTCTTTCAGGAAGGTTCTTAGCAGATTCTCACTTTTAATACCATAAAATAAAATAAAAAAAAGAAGGGAAAAAAGAGCGAGGGCAAAGCCAGGGATCATTTCACAGTAGGCATTAAGCAGGACATCTGTTAGTGCGGATTAGATTGGGCACAGAAGTCACAGTTCAGATGTACTGTCTGTACGCATTGTAACAGCCACAGTTCAGATGCCTGTTAATTATGTGGAAATAATTATTCCTGGTGGATGATCTTCATAGTACTTGATCCCCAGTACAGTTCTGTGTGTTAAACAACAAGGCTTTGTCATGGTAAATAGTTATGTGGATTTCTTCTGCAGATATCCAGGCATGTATTTTCTTGGCTGTGTACTAGTGTTACTAGTGAGTGTTATTCTGTTAACACCTATGGTAAGTTTTTCCCTCTCTACAAAATAGGCTTGTGCTATCCTTTCATGTTTTAGGAAACCACTCTAGGTAACATAGAATTAACCATTGTCCTCCTTAAATTAATCTAAAGAAGAAATCTCAATAAACCTAACAGACCTGAAGCATGTGTGAGTGATCTAATGCATCTTCAGGTGGCCTGCAAGTCTTAAACCTGCCTAGAGGTCTTAACCTCTGATACCAGCGATATCACTAGGCCCTCACATCACTGCTTTGGGTTTGTGTTTTAGAA
Organism: Phaethon lepturus; assembly: GCF_000687285.1. Taxonomy (NCBI): domain Eukaryota; kingdom Metazoa; phylum Chordata; class Aves; order Phaethontiformes; family Phaethontidae; genus Phaethon; species Phaethon lepturus. The sequence continues at coordinate 74,676 of NW_010531278.1, read as the reverse complement.
ATAAGTGTGCTGAAGTTCAGGGCAGGCCTTCGGTATTTTTTAAACTTTGTTAAATTGAGCTGTGTTCTTGAATTCAGCTTGTTTTAATTTATAAACTCGAGGTGTTAAGCTCTGGTGGAAGTTGAGCCAGGGTAATTGGTCTGAACTAAAGCTGTATGTGTGTGTGTGTTTGGTGGTTTGAACAGATTTTTGCCTTTCAGAAGAGTCATCTTAAGTTTTTGCTTCTGTGCAACGTCTGATGTGCTTTGAAGTTGTAAGTAGAAACAATGCAGGAAAAAGTCACTTGCCCATCAGGGAAAAATAGAGAGATGTAAAATAGAGAATGAAGCTGAGCAGTAAGTAACTAGAAGGTTTAGCATGTCGCAATAATGACCGTATATGAGGCTGACATCCTGGTGAATCCTTTAAAAGAGATTGTCACATAAAGTTATGGAGGATGACATGTTCTATCTTCCTTGAAACAATTCACTAATAAGGCATTATAAAAAAGTAATTATTACTTGTGTGGTTTATGTGATAGTCAAATATTTGAAGTGGTTTCTTTTTTAACATTTGTTATTCACAGTTCAAGAACTTGTTTACAGTTTGGACTTCGTTGAGTTTGTGGATTTTCTCCCTTGAAGTCCATACATTCAGTGCTTGTTTAGCTGGCTTTCAAACTGTCTTGCTGACCTGCTGCATAAGTAATGAAAAAAGAACAGTTTCTGTGTGTGAACTTTTTATATTGAATTATCAGAAAACAATTATATGTAGCTGATCAAGTGTTCATACTTGAATGGAAAAGTAATCTAGCCTTAAGTTGATAATGTGCAAGACCAATTTACCAAATGAGTTTTGTTGCAGAATACTAATGTGGCAATGGGAAAACAAACAAACAAACCCCAAATGAAAACACAATGCTATTTATTTTTGATTTCTGTGCACAGAGTTTTTTGTGCTGAGAGGCCTGGCGTGGGGGGGATGTAGAGAGAGTCTTTTGCCTCACGTGTGTTACTGAGACAAGATAGTGGAATCTCTTCTATGAGTTTCATAATCCAATCATGCCCGTGCTTTAAAGCCAGCTATTAGGGTTCCGTATGTCGATGAATTTCTTCCCTATGGTGGAAAATGAGGAGGAATGTTCACAAGAGGTCTGAATTGTTACTCTGTTCCTTTAAAATCCAGAAAGTAGCTGCTGTAAACAGTGGGAATGGGAAATACTTAATGTGATGCTCTCCGTTCTTAGAAACGTGCTGTAGGGAATACCTTGAAATCCTGTTCATTTGTAACTAAGGATTACTGACTTCAATGTTAAATCCTCTATTATAATTCTCTGTAATTGACAGGGTTTTTTTCTGGTTAGAGATTAATTTTATGGAAGATTTATTTCATTCTTAGCTTGTAGATACAGCCTCACACAATGTTCCTTTTTTTTTTTTTAGTTTTTAACTGCAAAGTTTCTGTAATTTCTGCAAAATTTCTGTAATTACCAGGGCTCATATTAAACATACAACATTTCCAACAAATAAAGTAGTATTTTAACATGGAAAGCCACTTTTATGTAAGAACTTTGGGTTTTTTTTAATGTACTTTCTAATTTGTTACACTACACTTACAAAAGTACACTTCTACTCCAGCCAGCCTTGGAGAGCTGAGACTTCTCTAAGGAACTGGCTGAATTACATTCAAACTTTCCATAGCAGATGAGTTGTTAGTTGTGCTCCGATGATGGAAGTTACTCTGGTGGTGGTCTCAGCTGGAAAGAACCAGCTGACCTTAACTCCAGTAGCAGTATGATTTTTTTCATGTAAACAAAGCAAATGTTGATTTTTTAATTTTTTTTTTTTAAACAACCAACAGAAAACTGTATCCTTCTCAAGGCTGGTTGCATGCAGTGGATTAATCTACAGTTCTTTAGTCTTGGAAACAAATATGACTGAATTAATAGAACTGTTCACCCTGGCTTTCCAATCTGCTCCACAAAGTTGGTTCTGAAGGGATGAGACTTCCAACATTTGTCACGTGGAGAAACAGTCATACAGTGAAGCACTTGGTATTTTTCCTTTTTACCTCTAGTAAACTCCAGTATGTGCAGTGGGATGCAACATGTCAAAAAGGCAACATACATGAACCGCTTTCTGAGCCATTCCTAAGTAGTTCAAGGAATACACTTAAAGAGTATCTTACATGTGAATTATTTTTTTTGCAATAGCATGTGTACTCATGTCTGTGATGACAGTGCTGTACGTGAGGACAGAGTCTACAATCCAAAAATGTGTATGTTGGAGTCCAACTTTTAAAAAACTTTTTTTGCTAGATACCTGGCAGAAAGTTGAGAGTAGTAGAAAAGGGTATAATTTTTTTTTTCCACAGAAGACGTTCTCCACTTAAGGAATGCTCTAGGCTTAGTTTTCTAGTACAGGGCCAAGAAACACCTGCACTTCAGAAGTACGTCAAGTTGCCTGGTTTGGTCAGCCTCAGCATGATGCAATGCATATGTCATTTTTCTATTTTCCAGCTCTTTCAAAGGTAAAATTCATTATAATTGACTTCCAGACTTTCTTCCCAAAAAGAAGTAAGTTTTACAAAGGTAAGAAAGAAACTTTGCTAATGAGGTGTTGTGATTTATGCACTGCAATTTGAGCTACTGCCTTAAATGCTACTAGCAAGATCCTGCGCACAGTGCCTATAATGAAACTCTAAAAATAAGCTGACGGTGGGAGACTTACTGTGGTGGTCCTGTAATTAGGTTCCCTAAGCCTTAACTGCTTGTATTGCAAATACTGCCCAATTTTCTTGAAAGGAAGAGTTTAATATGTAAGTAGTTACCTGTTAAAAATGAAAAATAAGACTATTTAAACTTTCAACTAAGCTATTAAACCAAAATGCCATCATTACTCTAAAAACAGAAGCATTTTCTAAAAAAAATACAGAAAGGTGGCAGCATTCCACTAACGACAGCTCATATTCAAGCTCGCACATAGTCAACTAAAAGACAGTAACATGCTGATTTGAAAATGTATAAAGTGACAATGCCCTGTTGCCAGGACATGAACTGGCCAAAAATTCTTACCCGTACCTTTTTAATGAACTATTATTCTTTTTTTTTCCCCAGCTCTCAAAATGTATTGGCAAACCTAGCGATAAAGTGGCACTTGAAGAATTCAGTAAAGCCTTTGCCTGAACTTTCTTCTAGACTGCGTTCTTCAGCTCTCCTGTAAGTAGCAGTTTGGCTTCTGAGAGCCATTAAGATTGTGTTGTTCTTTTCTGAGTTTATTTTAATATAACCCACCTTAATCTTGCTACTTTACTCTTCACGTCTATGCTGTTTGTGAGCCATTATTAAATTTTGTAGAATGTGTTATTTACCTCCCGGACACATGCGTACACAGATGTAGTGATCTATGCTTCAGTGTAGCCTTATTTCTTCAAATTATAAGTTGCACAAAGTCTAAAAAGGCATTGTAACTATGTGGTAGTTCTGAAGAAAAAAACCTAACATGCCATTTATTGAACTAGATGACCCTAAAGAAACAAGAAAAATGTTGTCCTTTGTGTCATACAGGCTGGAGAGTTTCCATGTGGCTTTCAAGAGAAATTATCCATTGCTAAAACAAGACCAAATTTAGCTCACACACTTACTCAAAAATTACTGTGACCAATCTTTGTTTTTTACTTGGAATAGTGCTGACTGATTATTGTATTTTCATATATATTACCTTTGAGCTGGTTTTAAAGAAAAAAGATTCAGTTAGTATCAGTCATAAGTACTTGCAAGTAATTCACTTCAGCATATGGTTTAGTGGGCATGGTGGTGTTGGATTAATGGTTGGACTTGATGATCTTGAAGGTCTTTCCCAACCTTAATGATTCTGTGATAGGAGGGCAAGTTTCCCTCTCCATCAGACTAGAATCATTCTGTTCTCAACCATGGTATAAAACATATCCGACGTTATTTTCTGAGCTCCATGTCATAGGCAGTGGAAATGTGGTACAGCATTCAAAGTACTTGAGTTCTTTGTTAGCTGACGAATGTTGACTTTTAGATAAAGCTCATGAAGAAGGGCCTCAGTATTTTATTAGGGGAGGAGAGGGTATGAGTAAATACCATATAGCATGTCTCCTTGTTTATGTGTATAGAGAGAGAAGACTGAACAGAAATGTGTTTTGTGTTCTGATGATACCCTCTTCAAGAGATTCGAACTCCTGTGTGCAAAGCAAAAAGGCATAGTGAACTATACCTCTCTTAATTCTAAAAAGAAATTTGGCTCTATTTTCCATATGCTAATAAATGGAAGTGAATGTATCTTTATTACTAGATTTTTTTTTTGGTTATGTTGTTTCTTCTATATTATATCTTATAGGGATTTAATGAATCCATCTTTGATTTTACATTGTGAGCTGGTTAGGGCAGCTGTAACAAAACGAACAATCTGTTGGCTTTGGATGTAGGGAATGTAATTTATTAGAACACTTCTCTTGTGTTTTGAACATATATTCTTAGTCACCAGCCATATGATGACTTATTCCAGATAGAACTGTGAGGTTTCAAAACATAGCCCACTCTCTCCCCAGCTGACAATCTAGGATAAAGATAGGCGGTGGGTAGATACAACCTTCTTTAGAAAACGAGATGTGTAGTGTGGTTGGAATGCTGGATATTTATCAAGATAGGATGCTTTCTTTGGTTTTACACTTGACTTAAAGTACACGTTCTTCTAGAATGCAAACATGTACTATTTATTTTCATCAAAAAAAGCGTTTATCTTTAGGATTTTTGGAAAAGGAGAAAATCTCACCAAGTAGATGTCTAAAATATCACAAAAGGGAACCTGATCTATTCTGACAATCTAAGGTGAGATTAGCTTTATCACATACTAGTTGTCCATTTTGCTGTGGATGTAAAACCAGTTGTTTTCTGGGAGTTCTTTATGTAGTTGAAGCCTGTTCTTATAGATCCCCTTCCCAGCCTTCCCTTCTGCAAGTTAAAACAACCATAGTTCTTCTTTACAAATGTTTTTGTACTGTGAGGTATTTTCCCAAGCATTCTGTCAAGGTGTGGTACCCAAAACTAGCCCCTCAGCCAGCAGGTTTATCAATTTTAAGTATGCAGCTGAATGTATTGTTCATCTTTCTTGCAAGAGTGTGGTGTTGCCAATTCATGTTCAGCATGTGATGCTCTATATAACAAAGTGACAAATATAGAATACTACAGTAATTTGGATCATTTGTTTAATACAAATACATTTTTTCACAACAATAAGCAGATATATTACTTTTGTTTCCCTTACCTCCTGTCTTTCAGTACACATTCACCCACAAAAACATACACTTTTTCTTTTGCAAAAGAGAGGGAGTTAAACAAGTAACACAAACTTGTAGTTCCAAATATTATACACAGTAAAATATTTTCATCATAGAGTAAGTTTCATTGCATTATTAGAAATTATAAATGGTTTGTTCTGGTGATGGGGAATTACTAGTTTCTTCTACACAACAAAAACAAACACTGCTTTCAGATACAGCAGCGTGTGAATGGCACAATTGGACTAGTTGAGAATCTTTGTAATGCTAATGATAGTCAAAAATGGTATGTTTATGCCAGTTTGAAATAAACTTCATAATGCTTGTAACTTAAAACAGGAAAAGAAATGTGCATGTTCACAGGTTAGGAGTACCTTGTTTAAAATTCCAGACCAGATCTGACACCAGATTACTTCTACCGACTTTCATTAAAACTTTGCTTGAACAAGAATGCAGGTTAAGCTCTTCTTGGTAATGGCAGCTCAGAGCAAGGTTCTGCCCTTGTGGGCTTAGCCGGGCTAAATTCCTCCGTCAGCGCGTTTGCCTGAGATGCACTGTGGCTACACAGGCAGTTTGATGTGGATCTTTATTTGATATGTCATTTTCATTAAAAAGTAGGTGTATCTTAAAAATTCCAGTATACTGTTTTTGCAGGATAGAATCCTGTGGTCATTAAATAAATATAGAAAATTGTGCTTTGTGTGGGAATGAAAAAACAGTGGTTGGTAAGCAGATGCCTAGTGCCTGTATTTGTGCACCTTCCTTATTCATGCAGACCTGTATCCAAGGCATGTTGGTGTGAATAGCTCCTTGCCCTCTCAGAGAGGTCCCTCCCTGCTTCAGAAACAAATTCCAGTCCTGCATTAAATCCCTGAAAGCTCTAGAGTATCCAGTGCACCTAAGAAGAGAAAGGGATGCACGGGCTAATACTGTAATGCTTTAAGAGGTTAAAGAATGCTTCAAGCCTGCTGTAATCCTTCTTGCTGCTGACTTGTCTCATTGTCTGTCTCAGCAGACACTCTCCCATTTTGCTCCTTTTCCTGCCTGTACACATTAATACTTCAAAGGGAAAGGAGGGGTTTCAACTGAAGTCTTTCTCCATTCTTATATTTAACTAACTGTAAGCTCAGTTGCACATGTAGTTGAGATGAGTGCCAAAATAGTGTTTTGAAGTTGAAGTTGTTAGTATAAAACTGTTGCTGACTCGTCAGTGTGTTTTTAAAAATGTACAGTGATCTTGGTGGATGCTATAAATCTGCTTTCAGAAGCCTCAGGAATTTTTTTTCTTTGAGTTGAATTTTATACTTGTTCAAGGAAAAAACAATGATGTGAATTAGTCTCCAGTAAACTGTCAAAATAGGGGGGATGAAAGTACTTTCAAGGGGGTAATGATGCTGCAGCAGGACAAAGAACAAGCTGGCTAAAGCAGCAGGGTTTCTGTAGAAAGCTTCAGAAAGCTCTTCGTTATCTTCCATAGTAAAGTTCCCTGTTAGTCAATTTTGCTATGATTCATCAGGTTTTATTGTAAACATCATTCCAAACATTTAGATGCAGCTAGTAATTTTAAGTGCCTAACTTCAGATATCATAAAGATTTACTTTTTTGCAAGGAGATTTACACTTTTTGAAAACCATGCCTTTGCACACTAGCTTAAACACGTGCACTTATGAGGCAGTCCGTGGTACTGTCATGGTTTTCTGAAGAGCTTGTGAAGTCTCCGCCACAATTATAAACAGAGAAAGTGTATCTTGTATGTGATTTCAAATGAGACGCTGCTACAATTTCGATTCACAATTGTATAACTGGAAAGTTATTTTGTGTGAAAAGTGCATGTCATTACGTGAATAACTTAAACATTAATCATCTCACCTGGAGTAACTTAAAGCAAATATTAATATGTATTTAGGGCCTGTTGAAGCACCAAGGTTTTGTGTCCTGTCTAGCCAGATGACAATCACATAGTCACAGCCAAATTACATGAGCAATTCCAATATAAAAGAACATAATGGTCTGATAAAAGACACATTTCTTGCTGATACTGCTACTTCCAGTATTCTCTGAGCCTTAAGCGAGTGAACATATTCACAGAGGAATACCTAACATACCAACTCCAATACACCTTAGGCTCAGCACCCTGGATATTTCCAAGAATGGGATTATTCTGTTATTTAATTGCAGATATTTGAGTGTGTAAAGAGGAAATTTACCATTAGAAACTGCAAGGCTTCTGTAGAAGCCCAGTTCACCTGTAATTGTGGCCGATTTCCTCCTTTGGATGAACCTGTGCTCTACTATCCTCTTTACTCTGGTTCTTTATTTGCTTGTTTGCTTTTCTTCCTTTACCTAAATACAAGATCAAAAAAGAACTTTTAACTTTTTTGTAAAATATACATTACGTTCAGGCCCCAGACTTGCCATGGCAGTACATTACTACTCCCAGTCAATACTTGCTGTTGTGTCCTGATGGTAAACACCACAGGTATGAGAAGTTAATCACAAAATTGGTTCTTAATATATAATTCACCCTGTTGGACACAGTATTACATCTACATTCATTTATCTATTGCACCCTTTAATGCTATTCACACTTCATTTTTATATGAGAATGCTCAAAACACGAAGTTAACAACTGAACTGTTGAATCTCTAACACCTCAAGTTTATCTGTACAACAGAGGGAAACCATTGATTTATTTTTTCAGTCAGGAAAACTAACTTTTCAGAACAAGGAGATAAAAACTAATGTTCTGTTAAGATACGTAGGTGTATTCTCTTGTGTCTACCTTTCCGTATCATGAATCTTAAAAAATAAAACCAAAAATGGCTTCCATCTTCCTTAAGTCATCCTTTTTCAGACCTTTGATAATATGCAATTTACTTTTGTGTGATTCTGCAGTAAAATGCATTTTTTCATTTACAGTTCTGCCTTAAAACTCTGTGTATTGAATTAATGTATAATTCACTCTTGCAAAGTAAAATGAACAGCATACTGCTCTTCTAAATCTGTATCTACACATTCTCTCCTTCCCATACTTATTTTGCTGACAGCTATACTTAAAAAAATATCTGTAGCTTATGGAGGCATGAGTTTATACTGGATGGAATTGCTTACTTTTCAAAAATTCAGGCATATTTAAAAACAATGCTACTTTTCAAAAGTTTCAAATATCCATAGTTAACACAGCTCCCCGTCCAGGCTCCACTGCTGTCACATGAATATGTGTTACCATATGAGGCTTAGAGAGTGAGTGCTGTGATACAGCTCTTTAATTCAGTTAATGCATATAACTTGATTGGTACCCTTCTGAAGTGTATCTTTAAGAAGATAAATAGCAAATACAACTTTTAGTAGTAAACAGCTGAAAGGTTTTTGTTTTCTGTAAACAAAATGGTATCAGGTCTGTTTCTACTTTCCCAGCCATCCAATTTAAAAAAAAAAAAACAAAACAAAACTCTTGTCACATTGGTTTGGCATTGTCTGTTAAACCTGTTCTCTATTGCACTTTCTACACTTCCACTTTCACTACACTTGCTGACTAGTTGAGAAACTACTTCACAAACGGTCACATTCCATACAGTAACAAATTGCTTTGCTGGATTCATTTTCCTTGTAGGGTTTTGTTTTTTTTGTTTTGTTTTTTTTTTAACTGAAAAAAAATGCACAGTCATTTCTACTCTCTTTTAGCATTTGTAGTGCAGAAAACACTACGCCTTACTCTGCAAGGAAGAAACAGTGCTGTCTCTTGTCAAACTGGCATGACCTCAGATGTCGTTTCTTCAGCTGCCAACTGAGAGTTTGTACCTGTCTGTGCTACTGGCACCACCACTGCGTCCTTGACGTCCGAGGTCTGAGTGCATGAAGAGTTCTTCTCCTCCAGTTTTTTGGTGGTATCTGGGCAGTTCTGAACAAAGATCACTCTGTTGTAGGCTTTCAGCCTGCGCCACAGCTGAACATAAACCTTACACTGCACGTACATGAAGACCAGGCCCCCTGTGAATCCAATGGCCACCACAACGAGTTTTGTCCAAAATGGCCATTCGAGGACACCTTTGAAATAAAACATTTGGATTTCTTACCATTGTTATACAATGCATATCAAGTACTGGGTATGAGTAAAATATTTTGAAAAGAAGCCACTTGCTAAGAATTGCCAGGTACGTACAGGCTTTTGGGGCAGTTGTGGGTCAAGCAGGAACAGCAGCTGTTTCTTATCCCATATGCCAGCCAAGAAACTACATCTGTCCCCCCCCGCTTCCCCCCAATAAGAAATAAGCATTTCAAATAAGAAATTCATGGCCACTGTCATGAAAGCAGCATAATAATTGATACAGTCAAAACCAAACCAAAACATTTTACTGTTCTTCAATAATGTCCCTGCATTCAGGAGCTTGCTTAAGCAAAAAAACAAGTACCAAAAGCGAGATAACTGGATACCTAGAAATATGGTGTACATCTTCAACAATGTCTGGTTTTTTTCATTATGCTCGAAGCATGACACTTTAAGGTACTTGGAATGCCCAACATTTACAATATTTCCTGGTCCTAGCTTCATCCTGAAGCCAGGGTACAGTAAAAAAAGCTAGTGGAAAGGGCTTTATCTCCTGCATCACCTGCCTTCGATGGCCTCTTTTTCCTGTTACTCTCTCTGTGCAACAGCCCTGAACACACCTGTATCAAAAAGTAGAATTTATATTCCTGTATAATAAAGGAAACAACTTTACAGTTTTTGGTGTATCTGATCTTACTTTTTTCATTGTATTGATCAAGCATGTTGATATTTACAGAAAATATACAGAATCACAAAATAGTTTGGGTTGGAAGGGACTTTTTTAAAGATCATCTAGTCCACCCGCCCTGCAGCGAGCTCCTAACACCAAAAAATTAGAGATAAGAGCAATTGAACATGGTTATGATATGAATAATGTTGAAATTATTTGCTTTGGCCTAAATGTGGTCTTAAGATTTTAACTGAATGTTGTCTTAAGAACAGCCTTCTCGTTAATTCATACCACTGCATTTGCTTTTTTTCAACCGTTCAGTAGCCTAACATAAAGGAACAGCTACCAGCCTTCCCATTGCACTTTGCCTCATCACATTTAAAAATTAAATGCTACACACAAGATTCAGACCTCTGTATCTGTGCTTAAGCTGTCAGTCTGAACAATCTGAATAGGTTTGTTGGTCATATATGGAAGGTCTTTGAGTAACGTATTGCTCACTGAGTGTAGTATTCAAGGTGCCGTGCAGATGCTGTATTCACGCGCTAGTGATGTATTACAACAGCTTGATGACATTTCTGAGCTTTACCCAAGTTTTACACAGGGAGGAAATTTTTGCCACGGGCAGGAAAGTAATCTGCATTCCTTTGGGAATTAGCAGAAAAGTTTCAGTGAGGAACCAGTCTTGACTCCTAGACCTGATAACCTGGACTCCTCAAAAGCAAGTCTTTACTTTTAGCCAGCTGTGTGAGTCTCACAAATCTAAGTATCCCCTTTACTGTTAAACATGTAGGAACTGGGCTTTTAATTAAGTAAACAAGTAGAGACCAAAAGAATATTAATTATTGCAAAAGCACACAAAATGTTTGCAGTAGCTGTAGTTTTCGCTCTTATGGTAACTGCTTTGTAGTACTTAGACATGGTAACAATGTATTAGCTGATGGTGTGTGCCAATTATTTTTTTTAATCTGCAGCAAAATGAAAGCATATAAAAAACATGTAAATCACTTTGTGTCTCCCTCACCACTATTACTCTGGTTAGTTGAACTTGCCAGGGACAAATCCTTTTATATTTGTTAAATTTGTTCACAAAATACTTGTCAGGCCTTTCTTCAGTCCCTCATTCCTGGGACAAAAAGAAATAACAAAGAATAGTTTGCTAAGGTGTCATATCCAGGGATGTGTTCCTTTTTTCCCCCTTTAATAACTGCTCTTAGAAATCACCATCTCCTTCTTGCTCTTAATTATGAAAACAGTATGCTTTGCATCTGACTAAGCTCCATCAGTGGGTAATGACATTTAGAACCAGCAAGTCACAGCTGGAGTGCTGAGCTCGGAAGAAAGCGGCTGAACAAACAGCTCACCTTCCCCCCAGAGTTTCTTCCACCTCTTAGCAGTAAAGATGCTGCTACTTCTTCCACAGTAATAACAAACCATTATTATTCAGGGCTTTTCGTTTTTCTCCTCCTCAAAATATGTGTATAAATTTTTTTCCTCCAGTGTTCAACTCTTTTTTTCCCAGCATTTCCCATTTAAACAGAGAGAAAAGCAAACTACACATATGTCTTCCCCCCCCAACACATGCGTGTGATTCTGTAGAAGAACTTTTTTTTTCCCCCAACAAGCAAATTTTGGGGCAAAAGTTCACTTCACAAACACTTATTTTTGCATGTTGTAAGTAGCTCCAAGGCATCTCTTTGTCCATTTTTTAGTGTGGCGACTCATCCACTACATTTGGCAAACTGATTTCTATACAAATCGTAAATACTTTTTGAGCCTACCAGGATTAATTGTGATTCTTATGCACTCTGCATAACAACAGAAATTCATGTTAGCTGTTTTGTTGTGTAAATCCAGCTAATCCACAGACATACCCTTCCCTTTTTTAATGAGTAGGGTGGTGTAGTTGTACTTATAAATAGAAGTTTGAAGCCATTCCTAGTCCTGTCCTCAGGGCCATTTTTCTGAGATGAAAAACAGGGTTACCCACTTAGAAAGAATGCAAAACAAGACTTTATGTTATGTTATATTCGTCTGTGACTTACTGAGGCTTCTTACGTATTTTCCCCTCATAGGCAAGAAAGACAAGCATCAGGATTATCGTCAAATATTTATCTAACTAGCAAGGCACAAAGCTTTGCCTGATTTGTTCTCCCTGATAACTTCAGAGTATAGCTCAAAGCTAGAGACCTTTGTCCCTCTACTGTCTAATGCTTAAAGTCAATTCGGATAAAATCTCAAAAGCTTCTTATCCTCTTCATCATCATGATCATATTTAAAGCTAAATTTAAGACTTAATAGACTTAGATTTGAAATGGGAAACATTAGTTCAGTTTGCTATATAGCTTCCACATACGGTACGTCTAGTCCGAAAAGAAACCTACTTACGTTAAACACACATTTTGTTACGCATGTCCAGCTGGGGTTTCATTATCTCCACAGATGGAGACTCCATGACCTCTCCGTTCTAGCGATTGACCATCCTCACAGTAAACACAACTGGAATAAGGACTTTCACAGCGAAATTCTGTTCGAAGGCATGCAGGAATGGCTTTCCGTGCTACTTGAGTCCCACATGAAGGACGAACACAACTGGAACATGGTCTTTTGGAAGTTCACATTAAGAAGCTTGTTGATGAAAGGGCTCTATTGTGTTTTACTTGAAGAGGTTCAAGTGGGTAATATAAATAAATTGCTGTTTTATGACCTGAACTTGCACTGAGCTGTTTCAATTTGACTTATCTTTTTGTCTGAGCTTTAGAAATATCTAGATAATAGGAGATTAACCTAAGAAGAACCGGGAGGCTGGTTAAGCTGTTGTAATGATTACACTAAGTAGAGGTCTCTCTGCAGGGGCATAGCATAAGCTTTTAACACTAATGCATTCATTAGATGTAAAGCATTTGATGTAGCCATGTATCAGTGAGCTGTTACTTAAGAACAGAATGTGACTGGTTACATAGCTGCATCTCACATCCATCCATTGCATTATCAACAAGATTGAAGAAGATAAAAAAAATACTTACCATTATCATTGCCTTGTTTAATTTCCTCAGCAGTTCTATCGATTAAAACATACAATGACCAAACAACACAGGTAATTGCAATTACGTGGAATGTGACTGAACAGACTATTTTCCTCCTCTCGCTTGTTGTCATCTGTAGTTTCTCCCACTGTAATTAAAAAGTAATAAAAAAAAAATCAGACTTGTAAAATTTTACATTAAACTGATGGGTCTTTCTGGCTTTATCAAAAAAGCAAGCAGTAATCAAAATAACGAATCCTTTTATTTTGATAATACACATTACAGTAGTATGTGCATTGTCACTTTAAAATTCATAATTGCTCTCATTTTCAGAGATTCAGAGGAATGAAGAGTTCTAGTCTGTTTCTGTCTGCTTGCAAATGACACCTAATTTCATTGCGGAACAGCCATAACACATTAATAGACAGGTAAAAAGCTGAACATTTATTTTAACTTTACCTAATGCACACTTCTGGTGATGAGAAAAGAAAAAAACCCAGACATTAGCTTATAATACTTAAACTATTCTCATCTATTCTCAGTTGCTTAAAATTAGAGGAACACAGTTGTGGAACAGACTTCCCTTAAAATAAAAGCAGCAGAAATGCAACTGCATTGAGGATTAAATTCAATAAACTTGAAAAGATGATTACATGGAAATGATAGTACATGATAGCAGTCAAATAGCCTCAGTAACGCTAGAAGGATCTTTCAGGCATATGCTTGTGAATTACGGCACTAAATCCATCATATGTTTGTGAATTATGGCACTAAGTCCTAGCTTGTGTTAAGGCTATTTTAAGATGAAATAGGCCATTCTCTGCATTGGAACAACGCAACTCCTGAGGTGGGGTTTTTTTTTTTTAATCTTGCCTGTGAAGGTATAATTTTTTTTCAGCACTTATTTAAAATAAAACCCTTCTCTACTAAAATGCTTGTAGATGAAAGAATATGACATTTAAAAGCAAAATGCCCCAATTCCGATGAATAATCTCAGAGTCGGTCGCTAGCGTCTGAGGAATGAAGCGAGGACAAACCACAGCACGAGAGTGCCACCTCTCCGCAGTCCTGCTCCTGCAAGACTGAACTGCGGTTCAAAATCCAAGCCATAGCACTGACCACCCGGACAGAAAAGCTGTTCCTCTGCATACATGGACCTTTGGTCTACACAGGCTGCGGCTCCTAATAGTCTCATGGTGCTAAGGCTGGATCAAAACACCTGACCAACTTCGAAGGTATGCGTTTGACTTTGTTTTTCTGGGGTTTTTTTTTTGGGTTTTTTTGGGTTTTTTTTGTTTTTTTTTTTTGGTTTTTTTTTTTGTTTGTTTTTTTGTTTTTTGTTTTTTGTTTGTTGTTGTTGTGGGTTTTTTTTGTTTTGGGGAAATACCAAACTGCCAAAAATTGCTTATGGCTAGTGTTGGAGATGGTGTCCAACTAGATGCTTAGACTTTAACCTGAACCAATATGGCCATTCTTCTATTCTGAACACTATTTGCTGCCTGGTCACGTTTCGAAGGAGCGCAACTGTGGTGAAAGCTGAGGAATGTCAATGCAATGTCACCCAGGGCTAGCTTCTTCCTGCCATTTGTTTTAGGGCAGCACATACTGGTGGTCCAAACAAATTTCATTTTTTAATGGCAATTAAAGCTTGCACATTTCAGAGCTGTTGCCTCAAAATCCCTCTGGAGCATTTTCTAGCCCTTGCCAGAATTTTGCAAACACAGGCTTAAATAACTCTTCAGAATAACTGAAAAATTTCCTGAGCAATATAAAAAGAGACAGAGTTAGCAGTTTATTTAGCAAATGATACATCATTTGTGTTTCTGAGACATGTACTTAGGAGGGAAAAGTAAGCTTGCTGGAAGGTGTATGGCAGTCATGGGAGGCGTTAAAATAAAGTAATAAAACAAAAAACTAGAAACTTATGTTCATTGTACTTCACGTAGGTAGTATGCAGCGTTCAGACCAGATAGACTGGGGCATTATCATTACAGTCTTATGTCATTACAGTCACCAGGTTACACAGCATTTGACCTGGAGACTTTCATCCTTTTTGCAGCGGAAATTCGGTTCAAGCCTTGCGACAGGCTTGCTTTCCAAAGAGGAAGTTGTCTGTGCCCAGGCGGAAAAAGATTTTACCTTAACCCTTCGCTTCGCTTTGGAAGCTTGTGGGAGATCGATGTTGAACATAAAGATGAAGGAATTGTTTTCCTAAACAGAAGTTTTCTGTCATCTCACCTCTGCTGATAGACTTCTTGGTCTACTGGAGGGAAAATTTGTGCTGAACTTTCAGTGTCGTGTGTACCTGTAGTCTCATTATAGCCATTTTATTCTCCATCACATACACAAAAGCCTTAGAGTGTTGGTCGGAACGCCCCCTCAAATAAAGCTTTTCCGCATGGAACGTTAAAGTCAAAGGAGGAGGATGCTGGTCTCATTACTCTAAACGTAAACATTTTGTAGGTAGGAAGACGACGACAAACACAAGCGAGCGCCAGGCAGGATAGGTAAGTAAAGGAACGGCCTCACAGACGTTTGCAGAGATTTGCGAGAGGCGCGTACCAGGAGAGGGAGCCAGCAGCCATGGGCTAACACGGGCCTTCAGTGCTAGCACCCCGTGATCAAATCCAGCCAGAAAGCATGCCGAGGCCTGCCGGACTCTGCTTCCTCTCTCTGGGCCCTTTCTTCTCCCACAAGAAGAAGTGTCTACTCCATCCACGCGTGCGGTACCACACCAGAAATAAGCTGGCTGGCAGGAGACTGGGAGAGGCCACCAGGGCACGGGTGGTTATGGAACCGGAAGACCGCGCAGAGCACCTCGTACTCCCGGCTGGGATACAAGAAAGGAAGAAGACTAAGGAGAGGCTCCCGCCCGCACGGACGGACGCGGGGGGATCGGAGCGCTTGGGAGCGTTTTACAGCTCTTAATGTCCCCCAACGCGGTGCTTCTGTTTTGCCGAGCCCGAACTGCAGGCCCAGGTCTCTACTCCAGCCCTGGCGGGCTGAGCCGAGAGAGGGACATTCAATTAAACTTTGTGCTCTGCTCCTGGTGATCCCTGTGGTAGCTGAGGCAATTTTCTTGTCCTACTCGGGTATTTCAGTTTGGCGGAACAGAGGGTACTATGTGACTACTGTCGCTCTCTACTAGACAAGTGATGTTAGTAGGTAAGCCAGCAATTTAAGTTGCCCTGGAGCAGAACAGTGCTACCGCTATTTTAGGATTTTTGCAATAGGCTTAAATCTAAAATTTAACTGTTACTGTTAGCACAGACTTGCTTGGGTAAAAGGAGAGTTATGTGAAGAAAAGACTGCTTGCAAGTCCATAGCAAAGGCTATGAGACAACAATGTATTGAGCAGCGAAAGCATCAGCCGCTTCCACTTGTGCTTTGTAGTTCAGGACTCGATACAGCCTGAAGTTGGGTGGGTAAGTTCGGCAGCTGCTACCATGCCACACAGTGCATTTATGCCTGCTTAACCGCTGACAGATTCACCCCGCTGTATTTTTTGAAGCTTCTGCAATTCACATGGCTCTCTTTATTTAGTACATGAGGGCAAGATAAAAATAAATCGTATCACGTTTTATCTTCTTCATCAGTGATCTGGAAAACATACAACCATCAGGTTGATGACACTGTGACATGCCATGGATAGAATATCAGATGCCACCAAGAACAGGAAAATAACACAAAGGTAAGTGCCCAGATGCAATTTTCCTTGGAAACTCCTATGTTAATACTCTTCAGGTGCTCTAGGGACTGGAAGGAGAGAAAGAAATGGAAGACTGTAACAGCCAGAGGAGACATTTATAACTGGGTCGCTAAATTGCTAGACAAACACTGTAGTTTTTGCCCAGCCTCCTCTGAAGCACCCCTTCGCTGTCGTACATCCGATTGTCACCACCCGCAGATTCCTGAATTCTGGCAGCTATACAAGCACAGACTGGAAATCATCACAGATGCAGATGGTTTAATGTCCTGCAAATGCAAGTAATCGTGTGAATATCATCATGCTCCACAGAACAGGTGTGCTAAAACACTTCGGAACATCTAACAACCACAAGACCTTTCACACAAGTCACCAAACAAATCCACAGTACAACAATATGTATCCCCAGAAGAAAGCCTGAAATATCCCCAAACCCTTTTTATTTTCCGAATAAGCTTTCTGAACATTACACTTGTACTGTGCTCTGCAAACCACTGGAGGGTGGTAGGAGACCGTCTCCCTGCTTCAGAGGTTCCTACCAGAAGCCAGAATGAACTAAATATCAAAGAAGCCAGGTTGTAAATGCGGTGAGAAACACTCCTCCCACCCCAACTACTACTTACAGCTGCTACTAAAAGTATGTAATAATCTGTGATAGTGGCAGCTGTAAAACTGCACCCTGTTCTAGGTTTCTGCCTCGTGTTTTGGTTTTGTTTCTTAAAGACTATCTCGCTCTGAAACTCAAAGGGAACGGTTACCGATTTCATAACCACTCTTCCAATTATAAAATGTAGTCATGAGTCTTATGGGGAAAGAAGAAAAAAAAAAAAAAGAAGAAAAAATTGAATAGCCTGCTCACAGGGAACTTCTTAATCATATGTAGCCAACCACTTCCCTTTCCTGTATCATAGTCTGAGAAAATCCCTGATATTTATTTTGAAGTACCAAAATTCGCCTCCCTGCATGTCACTTCTAATAAAAGCTTGGCTAATCAATATGCAACAAATAAATATGGACATTTTTTAATATCCTCCGAAAATGTTAGTGGAATCTGGGAATGCTGCTTCATAGCCTAGAGATCCCAATACAGACTCTCTTCTTATAGGCAGAATTAAATCTGGCCCAGTGCAGAACCAAAAGCTTCACACTGCTCACACAAAAGCTGTTACCACACCAGGGAACCGCACGGTGCAAACTTTGCTGCTGATATTCCTTTTCCCCACCTTCAGATTGCAGGCTTACTGCCCGCCTGCCCCATGCCCATTTCGTGTCCGCATGTTGCCTCCCGCTAATGGTAATTTTCTGTCACTTTGGCCACAAAATTTTGTCTACACAGATTTCCTGAAGCAACTCCGTATCTACTGCAGGTTTGCAGATTCACACCTCTACCAAAGAAGGTCTCTCTCCTGCAGGGGCTCATCACTGAGGGTGCCAAAAGGAAAGTGAAGTTAATGGGCTGCTTTGCAACCTGCTATGAATGCTTGGACTTTGAACTACTGGGTATTTTCAGGAGCCCTATTTTTAAAAATTGCACGTAAAGAGGCCTAACAGGGGAATCTGGTATGGTCATGACAATGCCAGTAATAAATATTTTTCCTATTCTGACATTTTTCTCCCTGTCCATCATTTAGCAAAAAAATGACAATGCATGTAATGTAAACAGCACCCACAGCCGGAAGGACTTTCTTCTATTCTCACCTAGAGCTAAAGTCATCATGCAACGTTTTCTGAATTCCTCCTACTATCTAAAGAAAGACTTTGAGCCAACCTCTATCTTCAAATAATCATGCCTGCAAAATGAAGGCTAAAATTATTTTCTAGGGGCTGTTGTAGAAACTGCACGCTGCACGCAGTCTAGGAATACAGAAAAAAGCATCTTTCTTACCTCAAACCAGGCCTGAAGGACCTAGCCAGCACTTTTGAAAAAAGCTCTTAAGAAGTAGAGCATTGTATGATAAACTGAGCCGAGCAGTGAAGATATGTTAGTAGTCTGAACATGTAGCTCAGAGTTATTTATTTTCTGTGGTTTAGGGAGGGGTTTTTTGCTCACTTGTTGCAGTACTAATTGGCTCAGGCTCCACAGTAAACCGTTCACTACTACCAACCTACCAGCTGGAGGAAAGCAGCTGCAACGGTAGTTTGCAGGAATGGAATTTGTGCAGCTGGTGGCGGAGGAAGAAATAATAGTAATAAAGGACAACAAGGGCTCCACACATGTTGGGAGAACAAAATAGCTTCGTGCAGGTTTGAAGTGTTAATCAGAGATGAGACTTCAAACCTTGTAATTTAAATAAAAGCAGCTTGGGCCACTCTGTGCCATCTAAACAACAGGTGGTTATAGCCTGTGCCCGGGGGGCTGCATCTTAAAGAAGAACAAGGCATGCCTCACTGCCTCCTGCTGCAAGAAAAGAAGTGCCCCTCATACAGTCCAAGAGAATGTGACAGGTCTGATGGCTGAAAAGAGAAGGGTTTGGGCCCTGAAAACACCTCCCTCATCTTCTTTTCCAGAGCACATTCAGGGAGGAAGAACTGAGCAGATTCACAGACAACATATTTGTCATTGTCTTTTGTCAAAAGATGGATCCCAGAGAAGAAACTTTTGTAAGGATCAAGAATAGAACACCAGAATTAGACCCCTGCTACATTAGCCACTGAACACAAAAATAAAATAAATTTTTTAAATCCCATGCTGTGAGGTGCATCATGCAGCCGTACCTATGCACAACCTTACCCTGATCTAGTTAGCTCATTAGATGAGCTGGTACAAATCCTTCTCTGGCAAACCTGTCTGAAGCTTACTCAAAATCTATTTCTGTCCCTAGGTGACACTAAACAAACCTGTTTGGAATTCAGATTAATGGCTGCAGTGTATTTAAAACACCTATTAAAAGTTTTAAACTTCCTTAAAACAGAAACAGGTGCATTTCTAGAGACAAACACACTTCAATTCACTCTGATGTGTGATATGCATGTCTAGAGTAATAAAAAAAAAACGTAATGAAAAAATCTCACTTTGATAAACACCCTAAGATTATCATCTGCAAAAAAACCTAATAATTCAGTTTTATCAAAATCAAGACAGCACTATATTTCTTAAGTGACAGTTAAAAGAACTGGACTTGAGTGATATAATCAATATGCACTCTTCGCAAACATCTGCAATTTTTAGCTGTGTATGTCATCAATTAGCAGACCCTTAAAAAGTGTAAAATATGGGTATTAAGTAATTTGAGAAGATAATTTCTAAAGTGAAGTAGCTGTTTTTGCAATCTGGAAGTACTATGGAGAATACTTGTCATTTACCAACTAGAAGAACTTCAGTACCTGCATCCTAATCATCCCAACACATAGTAAACAAAAAACCGCTACACTTTGGAAATGCAGGAATAGCCAGACCTCATGTCCCTCTCATCCAGTGCTCTGTCTCGGACAGAGGCCAACACCATATGCTTCAGAGAAACGTGCAAGAAACCCTGTGGCAAGTAATTCTAGCATAATCTCTCCGTATTGGGAGCTTCTTCCTAGCTCCCATCTGCTAGAATTTATTTTATATCAATATATAGAATGCGAAAGTACTCTACAAAGTGTTTACTTTCCAAGCATCCTCTCTGAATGCTGGAACAACATTAACCAAGTCTTTTTTCAATAGAGGTCTACACGATCAGCCTTCAGTACTATCATGAGCTTCTCTTTTACGATGCTGTTTCTTTTTTTGCCTTGTAAGCTATTTAAGAAAAGGATCACTATCTCCTGGCACAGAACGATTCAGCTACCTTATCTAAAGAGATAACCCTGACAGATAAACTGCAGGTGAAACATTAAATCACTGGTCGGGAGCGAACTACCACCATAATGCAAAACTATGAGGAGCCTCTGGTACTAAGAACAAGAGGCACACATCTGGAACTCTAGAAAAGATTTACTTGAGGTGCGTGGGCATATTCCTTTATTTCTCAAAAATCAGGGCCCTTCAGCATCACGTGTCGCAACAGGAATGGAGAGAAGTACAGCAGCAAGAGGAGGAAGGAAGGGTACAAAGCTACCTTCTCATGCCAGGGAGCCTTGTGAGACCAGGAGTACAGTTGACTGGAAATGGAAAGCAGTCATATCTGAAAGTCACTGAACAAACTGTAGCCATTTGGTACTGTTGGATGAACCTCAAGAACATCCTGTGTGTCTTTTTATCTCATTTTCTATCCTTCACTTTTATAGATCAAGCATGCTCTTACCAATTCTCCCCTACCCATCACCCCCTAAATTAATAGTACAAGTGAACCTGAACACTGATTCTTTTTATATGGTCACTGCTTTCTTCCTGAAGTTGTAAGAGCAACTGACCTATATTGTATAGAAAATGTAACTTGACTCCTGAGCTTCCCTTAACCAAATCAGTCTGAACCATTACAAAGATGTGTCTTGGTTTAAATGTCCTTGTATACCAAAACCCTGGTATTTTTAAATACATTGTTGTCTAAACATATTGCCATTGTAGGTCAGTTGCTCTTACAACTTCATGCATATCTTATTTTTATAACTATATATACAGTATATACACATGTCTGAATTGCCACGTAACCAAGATTAAAAAAAGGAGCTGATGTGCTTCATTAGCTATAAATACGACTTCAGCAAGAATACTGATTCCCCAATGAATAGCCACAGTTACTTCCTCTGTCTTTTCCCACAAGAGAGAGTCTTTTGATCCAATTAAATAAAAATGAAATAGAGGAAATTTGTGCTGAGGAAAGGCTGCAGTAATTAATACAAAACTGCAGCCTAGTGTTCTGGCAAAGAGCTGAGGGAAGCTATTCATTCTAAAAAACCTCCAACAAATGCCATACATTCCAATTTTGCCACACAGAAATTGGAGCAGATGAATAAAGATCTGAGTAATTCCTGGAGGAAAAGTTTATTTTTTTCCAAGTAACTTAAATAAGATGCTACAGGAATAAAATTAAATTAACACTAAAAATCGTAAAATACTACTGAATAAACGGATAATTATCCCATTTGATCATAACTTAGATCAAGTACTGCATTGCTATGCTCCAGAGAACATCACTATGTCCAAGAGAAGCCATTTACTGCATGCATTCCACCAACAAGCAAGCATCAGCCTGTGAACTAAAACTCAGCCAGACCATTCGCACATCAATAGGTCCCAGGCAAAATAAATACCAGGCAAACATCACTGTAAAATTGTACGTGTTAGTTATATGAGAGATTAGTACATACATTAATCAGATCATGAACAGCAGCCCACTCCCATTACAGATGGTAAAATCCCTAGCTTCAAAACAAAACAGTAACAAAACGGTATTTTTATGCAAGTCCATGAATAGCAATAACTGGTTTAGGTCAATGCTTGGGTTGATTATGCCCTTTAGATTTTATATTACTAGCTATACATTTTGTGTCAGGGCACCATTCCATTTACATTTTCTTTAGCTGTAAAGCCAGTATCAAGAGATTCTCTTAATTATTTTCAGTGCTTCAGCTACCCAGCCTCTCTTCTGTTGTAACTATTGATGAGGCCAAGCTGTAAAATGGAACACCAAAAGGGCTGAAATAAAAATTTAGAAGGAGACCCCAAGTTCTTAAAAAAATAAGTGAGAAGCTGGTGAACTGCAGGATGGGGTAGGACCCTCTAAGTTGCATCTGTAAAACAGCTCAGACCAAACTGTTTATTTCAGCCTCAGAAAGCACAGAAGCATTTGTACCTCCTAGAGCTCATGTTCATGGTTCCGTGCAATAGTGGATAATATCACTAATACCCAGGGCTGGACAATCTCCTGAATCCCCTTTGCTTCTGCAAATGCTACCAAGCAGCAGAAGTAGCAAATTTGGTTACTAGCAGCTAATTAGAAGAGGAAACAGTTTTCATTTCATTTTCTGGTGTAAGATTTTTTGCTTGCTTCTTAAAAGAATGCAAGTTCAAAGCAATGACAATAAAATCACCCTGTTCTGCCTCCAGGAAGATGCTGCACATGGGGGTGTCCCAGCAAAGTATCCTAGTAAGACAGCTTTTTGCAAGCCTCAGGGTATGTTATGATGGTTTAAAGCTATGAGGCACAAGAAGTCAGAATCTCTCGCCGGAAGCCCATGGGAACTGGAATAGCTGTGTGAATAAAAGCTGTGTTGAATGGAAGAGAAAGAAACATGGAGAGGGGAAGCTAACCCGAATTCTACCACTATTATTCACAGATCTATTATTCTTGTTATGGCACAAAATGCAAGACCACATTACTCTGCAAACTACAGCATGTTATCTATATACAGAAAAATTAGCAGTAATGCTGTATTACTCTCTCTCAAAAATTAGGAATACAACTGCCTGAACAAAGTAGTCCCTCACATCCTCGAGGCATTACAATAGGATATAAATGCTATATAATTATTTCTACTTTAAAAGCTTTAATATACACATTCTCCCCTGAGCACAAAGTTATTCACTATAATGACATGATAGCCAATGAGGAAGTAATAGCTTTGTGCCTTTGTGCTTACTGGCGACGTGTCTGACCCCACATATTACAAGAAATGATTTGAGGCTAGTGATGTTTTGAGGCAGTTTACTGGAAGAAAGGAAACGCTGGAGCAGGTTGCCTTGACGACACTGTGTAGCTGCACCAGAAATCAAAAGGAAGGGTAGGATCTTATTCTATGTTAAGGACTGCAAAGCATTCACCAAATCGGGTTAAAAGGGAACTAATCCCACAGCAAGTCAATGTTACCTGACCTATGCGATATTAGCTATCACTTCCTATCATAAGCCTTATTAGAAAACTGATGAAAAAGCCAGATGGTTCATACTTCACAGCACAGGACAATAAGAATTAAACAGCAAGTGATACAGTAATAAGTACTCAAAGTTTCTTTTTTTTCCTGGGAGACTCTGCAGGTCACTTCTGTTTCTGAGAGTCTGCTCTGGTGGGAGAAGTGGTTTCTAATGGTGCCAACTTTTGATTTCAGAGCAGGGTTTCAGAAAGATGTCTCTGCAGGCTATATCACTTTTGTCAGTGATTGCCATATTCTTAAATAAGGAATGTAAGTAGAAATTATCCAGCTACCATTGAGCCAAAAATAAATCAACACCCTTAACATATTTTACTGTCACTGAATTTATCATGCATGCTACCAGATTTTATGAAAAAAAGACTTATCCACAGAATCACAGAATCATTAAGGTTGCATAAGACCTTTAAGATCATCAAGTCCAACCATCAACCCAACACCACCATGCCCACTAAACCATGTCCTGAAGTGCCACGTCCACACGTTTTTTGAACGCCTCCAGAGATGGTGACTCCACCACCAGCCTGGGCAGCCTGTTCCAACGTTTGATCTCTCAGTAAAGAAATTTTTCCTAATATCCAGTCTAAACCTCCCCTGGTGCAAGGATCCAGTTATTAATTAATTCCTCCAGGCAGTCATATTTTTTAAGATTTACTCTTTTTATAGGACTACGTTGAGCACAGAGAGGAGAGATGAACCTGGCGCGCTCACACATTAGCTAAGAGCTCTAACAACTGGATTTCGAGTAGTTCAGGTCACTACTCTTTTGTAAAAAAAGGCACCCTATGCAGTTTTAACTCCAATAGGGTGAGCAGAAGCAGATGTGTTGCTGCTCCGGAGCGACACATTAAGTCTGGGAGAGAAATGGGACTTACAAGATTCACTTTAGACTTTCTTTTAGCTCTCAAAGCAGCATTCTGATTTTCTTTTGTTGCTGCCATAGGTGATTCACTTTTTTTTTTTTTTTAAGGACCCTGTGGAATTACTGATTTCTCCGCCTTACAGCTGGGCATTACCCCACAACTTGTTTGTTGGCTCAGACCTTACATCTGAATTGGTTACACAGTCCCTACTCCTGATCTGATGGTCTTGTTGCAAACATAGTATCTTTAACCTACTATAGTAAAACTAAGTATTTGCTTTTGAGCCAATAGTTAAATCGGCATCATACCAAAGAGTTGTAATCTTCCCCAAACTGATTTAACCAGTTATTCCCTATTCCAGCCACGAAGGGGCACTGATTCATATGGAAATGTGAGTTAGCCGGTTCCATAACTTCTCTCCAGGACCTAAATACCCTACTCTGGGCAGTAGTGAACCACGTATCTCCAACTGGGACTTAAACCCTTGAATCCTGTATGGGAGCTGGCATGGGCATTTTGTCACTTTCATTACAATCTGGCTATGTATAAAATAAATGATACCAAGCGGAGAGAGAGCATTCCTTTCTTCTCCTCTAATGAGAGCAGCTGGCTACATGAGAAGTTCCACAGAGTTCAAGGGTGTAGAACCCAGACCGTTGCACCTCATGACAGATTTAGAAGTGCTTGTTTATCACTGAATAAACAAATACAGGATACAAGAGGAGTAAACACTTAGAAAATATATGCACACATTCAAAATAAACAAGAAAATCAAGTTTCTTTCATTATCCGTATTTTAAGATTGGTTCTGCTTCTGTTTAATTTAACAGAAACTTAGCACTGTTCTAAAAGAACACTCCTGGATCCTCTATTTTTAAAAGGCAGAAATTCAGATACCTTTTTAATCAGAGGGCAAATCAATCTCAACTGGTCCATAATGCTTTCCTAAACAAAAAATCAACTCACTCTTCCTTAATGACCAAGAGTAACCACATGGTAACAATGTGCAATATCGCTTATGCCTCACATAAATAAGACATCTGTAAATCATTTCAAAGATAAAACAAAATCAGGAGAGAAAATAGACATATCTGACACCACAGATAATTTGTTAGGATAATGCATCACAGTTGAACATCTCATCAGATACCAGACATCTTAAATGGACAGTAAAATTTAAATATGAAAAGTATTTTGAGAAGTATAGCGAGATACTGTGGAGAAATCGCATTGGAAGACATTTCTGCATTTTAAGCGCCTTTTAATTAGACACTTTAATCCATTTCATACTCTCAGTATTTTCATTCAGCTCCTGTTTCTACCATGCTTTAAATACCAAATTCAAGAGATAGGAAATGCGGGTGTTACTTTACCAGGATTACATCCCTTTTAAAGACGCGATTTTCTCAGGATGAAGCCATTACCTGAGTGAGCTCAGTAAGGAACTCACACAAGCTTCTTGCCATTTTCTAATTGCTTCCATGATAAAAAAAAGTAACTTTATAGATGAGAAATTCTGCATTATGGATTGCAAATGCTGAAAGGTAAAGCTACAAATGCAACTGTATTATTTATAACCATAGACAGACATAACAGAGACCACAAGAAATAAAACAAACACACTAAGTAATGCTTAATATTTAATCTCTAAATTTATATTTAGCCGAGTAATTAGACTTGCTCAAATATATGAAACACTTGCAATGCCTGTTGATCAATGTTTAAAAGGATTACTTCAATGCAAAGACTCATTAAAACGACTAAACTAAGTTTTATTTCATGTCTGGTGCTTTCAGGGATTCTGTAATTAAATAATTGTTGTATATTGGCACAAGCCTACTGATTTAATAGCGGTATCTTGATTTATGTTAACTTAGTATGCTGCGCATTGTCACTTATGGGTGCTAACAGCTGTATGACATAATATTCAAACATGATTTTGCTATAAAACTCTAGACTTTGATAAAAAACTGTTAGGAAACATTGAGCATGCATGAAAGGCTGAGGAATGAATAAAGATGGTAATTCACCAGCTGAATCAAATAGTTTGTTTTATATTTAAATTCTGCTACTGCAAAAACACAAGTATAGATACCTGTAATTAAGTTCTATGGTCTGTAATTTTTCCCTTCCGGAGACCAGCAGTTGGAATGTCAAAAAGGTATTATGATAAAATTCATCATAACAAAGCAATGCACAGTCAAGAACCGAACACTACAATGTCACATCATGGGTAGCTAGAGATTAAAAATCAAAACTGGTTGAGAGATGTGACCTTTTCACTCGCAGAATGTCACTTCTAATCCAGGCCTAATGGCCATGGAAATGGCATCAGCTCAAGCTGGCCAGAAACCTTTGCTTTAAGGGAAATTTCCAGGGTTTTTTTAAATAAAATTAGTTCCTTATGGAAATGAATAGGTACTCTTTTGTTGGAACTAAATCTTTAGTCTTTTCTTTAAGAAACACTGAAATGGAATCTATTTTCAGAATTCCTCGAAGTTTATTAGCAAAATCAATTTTTCTGTAAATTTTGCTGTTTCCACTCAGCATACAGCAAAGCTGACAAGAATTGCATCATTTTCAGATATAACTGCCACTGCTCATAATGTCCCTGCCATTACAACCAGAGGATACCTCATTTTCCATCCTTAGAAGATTTGGGAAATTTTAATTCACTGCTACCAGGCTGGACTTAGTGCTGGAGATTGAAGGCTCTCAGGGTCTAGTCCATAGCCAAGCCTTAGCAAAACCTAAAGCTCTCAAGAAGGTCTGGAAGTCCTAGAGTCTGTGTAGTGACTTTCAGATCCTGCCACAAGGAGACAGGATTGTGAAGAGCTTCAGGTTTCTGAGCTGCCTGTTCAACAGCACTTTGGTCTCCGGTAATCAGTCTTCATACCATCTTCTGAAAACCTGGACTCCTAGGGAATGCCCCACAACTGAGGTTCTGGGCTCCGTAAAAGCTTGCAAGAAATTTGGCAGTGTTTCATGGGAATTTTCCACTTTTGCAAAATACTTAAGTTTTAACAAAACAGCAATTTCAGTGACTTTTTATAAAAGATTGTTTGGATGGAAAGTTAAGGCAGCTGTACTTATGTGGCAGGTCTCTCTGTGATCACTCCTTCCTCCCTTACCGTGTCTTTGCTACAGCTGTCAAAATGTTTGGTTTACAAAACAGCTTCTCAAACTGTTTAGTGTTTCATAAATTTGTGAATGGCGATGATAGTGCATACAGTTATTATGGATGATATATTTAGTTTAATATAACATACGAAGGGTGTCACAGTTGAATACTATAATTGCAAAAAGGTTAATTAATTTTAACTTTGAAGACTTTGGGTTTCATTTCTGAAATGGATGTAAATTGAAAAAAAAAAAATCTGTATTTAGGTGCTGGGTCCATACTATACAGACAAATATTTGTTGCACTGCATTTGAAGGGTATAATGCTGCCAGCATTTACTGTCAGGCAGATAAACTACATTTGAGTACTGCTTTGAGCAGAAAAAAAAAATACTCTGTCTGAAAGAAGACGCTCATCTTTGCTATGTTGGAAATCAAAAACTTACCTGAGAACCAATGATAAGATAAATAAGGTGGTAATCATTCAATTAAGACAGACTTACAAGAATAGAATTACATTACCACTCTAAATCTGCCAGTATTGCATTAGATTTTTTCCATTACAATAGAAAATGGCAGGGGGAGGTGGCAATGATGAGACACACAGTTAAAAGTGCCTAATTCTGATATAAACAGTTATTCACATATGTGCTTGTTTCAGACAGGACATATTTCACTTCTTTTCACCTTGGATACTACAAATTTTATTTCAAGTTTTTTAAAGACATTCTATTATCTAACACAATCAGGAAAAGGCTTTCGTTAAAAATACTGATATCTGTATATTCTCTTGGCTGTTGCAAGTGTATTTGTTAGATGGAAGATCAAAGCAATTTGTGTTGAAAATAGAAACACATATACAGAAAGAAAACCCAAAAGATATGCTACAGACAGGGAATTTTACACAATTATCTCCTTCCTATCACATTAGCTAAACAAAAACAAAATGTCTTTTCCCATCAAAACACTACTATGTATGCATACACTAGTTATAAACTAATTGTTTCTACATGTTTTTCAAGGTCTCTCACACTGAAATTTATTTTAAATCAAAACATGCCCTGTTCTAGATTGACTCGAACTTCAAAGATGCAACAAAACCCAAAAAGGACGAGAGTATTTTTAGAGAAAATTTAGAGGAGAAATGATTCACTCCAAAGAAAACAGCCCACATATGTTTAACAAACTCTTCACCTTTCCCACACTGACAACTTGTGTACCATTACATTGATTCATCCTGGAAAACAGATGAGTGCAGATAACATACGTTTGACTTTCAGGATGCAAGGTCACCCTGTAGTTTAGATTCCATTAACTAAACTTAATGTACAAGTGATTAATTTGCCCACAATGTAACAGTTAGAACAGATGCGGCTAAATTGATTGACTACGTTACTTCATAATTGCTGTCTCCACATCGGTATAAGCATCATTCTCAACCAGAAGTTATGGTCTCAATGTAAAAATTACTGGGTGAACTGGCCTGAATTATTCAGGAGCAAAAGACGATGACAAATGTTTCTTTGTGGCTTAAACTTAAGCAGATTAGCCAACAACAAAAAGCTGAAGATAAAAATTCTAAATACAAACATCTATTATTTGTGCATTTATATTGCAGGAGTGGTGAAAGAGTTTTTAGTCAAAATCCTCTGCTGCTGTAAATTAACTAACTTAAATGTAGAAATAAAATCACTGGGACTGATTTAACAGCAGCAAACACAAAGCCATTTTGGACAGGCAGATGTTTCTTTAATTGCGCCAGTTTTTTTCTGGCCATTTGACACTCGAGGATAATTAAATTCAAAAGCACCATACCTTCCGAAGAGGTTTGAGCTTGGTCTCCATTATAAAGTCGTACTTGCAGAGTTCACAACAGCGCGTGTCTGAGCTCTTAATCCACTGGTGCAGGCAGGCCTGATGAACAAAGCGCAGGGTCCCTGTGCAGCGACATGGCGTGATGAGGGGACTTTCATCATCTCCCTCACAGTGACAGATCCTGACAGGAAGGACAGCAAGAGCTAGTGAGGGAATTTGCCAACCAGCAGTGCAAAGGCACTGGTTTATTTACACTGCTTTTTCCTTTTCAGACTTGACATTCAGAAGATGCAAGTTATATGACCTTTCGGATTAAGGCTCAGAAACATACTTCTTGTTCCTTTTAGTAATTTCTCTTCGCTTAGTTATTTCTCTTTGAATTTGGTACGTGTTCTGAAGGTGAATCAACAGAAATAACACAGTTTCTCCTTTTTATACATAGCAAAACATTTAAGACAAATACCAGTGCTCGCTCTTAGAGCTGAGTAGTTCTTGGTCTGTAAGTAATGTCAAAAAAATACACAAAGTTAGCAGAATCTAACCCCAAACTAGAAATATTCAGTATGAAAAGTACAAAAAGTTCCTAGGATACCTCTTTGGAGTTACAAGGGTTACAGTTAAAAGGGTAAGAGAACAGTTTTGAGCACCCTGGAGTAACGCATGTGACACAGCGTACACACACATGCACACACTTTTTAGGAGGCAGGTGTTAGAAAGTCATGGTTCTTCCTCTTTTTCATTCTTCGCTGTCCCTTTGAAGAAGATAGCTGCGTTATCTGGGAAAACAAAAACTGCAGTCGTAAGCAGACCCTAAGGTAGGGGTTGGTCCCAGAACTGTTGTTACCTTATAATGGGATACAGAACTTTTAACACTGCAGTTTTGCATAAAATGATCAGTGTTCTAACATCACAATCTGATAGTTTTCTTCTGCGATATTGTCAAAATGTTTTGGTGATGTTACCCTCTTCCAAACAGACTCCTGATTGTATCAGGAAACCATTCACCTATTGAACCGACGCCAGCTTTATTGGCAAGCGTCTCTGTGAGGGCAGAGGAAGCTCTATGGTGAGCAGAAGGCTTAACCAAACACCTGAAGTAACGGAGGTTCACCTCAATGAAAAGTAACTCCCTCCCATCCCTAGAAAAACACA
Source organism: Phaethon lepturus (assembly GCF_000687285.1). NCBI lineage: Eukaryota > Metazoa > Chordata > Aves > Phaethontiformes > Phaethontidae > Phaethon > Phaethon lepturus. Next base: position 44,198 of record NW_010531278.1, on the reverse strand, counting down.
ATAAAGCACCCAAGCCCTAATGAATGTCCTAAGAGTTAAATTGGCATGGAAAGGCAAAAAAAAAGCTGAAGCTTGAGGAATGTTATTTCAAAATAGAGAAGTAGCAACGACAGATGCTGGTGTCATGCAAATGAAACCTAGAGCTTAGAAACTCAGTATTTAGGAAAGGCACCCTCAGATAGATGTGTTCAGAGGAGGCTGAACATGTCTGAGGCTGAACTTGCCCCTTTATTGCAGAAAGCTGTGGCCACACTGCTCCTGGGGTAGTGTCCTGGTTTTGTCTGGGATGGAGTTAATTTTCTTCATAGTAGCTACTACAGAGCTATGTTTTGGATTTGTGCTGGAAACAATGTTGGTAATACGAAGGTGTTTTTGTTGTTGCTGAGCAGTGCTTACACAGAGCCAAGGCCTTTTCTGCTTCTCACACCACCCCACCAGCGAGTAGGTTGGGGGTGCACAAGAACTTGGGAGGGGACACAGCTGGGACAGCTGACCCCAACTGACCAACGGGATATTCCATACCATATGACGTCATGCCCAGCGTATAAAGCTGGGGGAGGAAGAAGGACGGGGGGTGCATTCAGAGTTATGGTGTTTGTCTTCCCCCGTAATGGTTATGCGTGATGCAGCCCTGCTTCCCTGGAGATGGCTAAACACCTGCCTGCCCATGGGGAGTAGTGAATGAATTCCTTGTTTTGCTTTGCTTGTGTGCGTTACCTATTCAACTGTGTTTATCTCAACCCACGAGTTTTCTCACTTTTACCCTTCTGATTCCCTCCCCGTCCTACCTCAGGGGAGTGAGCAAGTGGCTCTGTGGTGCTTTGCTGCTGGCTGGGATTAAACCATGATCTTGAAAAGGGCTGGGGAGGGCCTTGTGGTGAGGTTGTCTTCCTACCAGCCTTGTTTGGGAAGAAGGGTGACCTTCTTCACAGACAGCACAGGAGCACCTGGCGTACGTCAGGAGGCAGCCTAGCAAAGACACCCTGTGAAAGACTGGCTACAGCACAGCACTGAGGCTGCCAGGTCTACAAGCAGGGGAAGGAGGAAATTTCAGCGTCTAAGTGGAAAGATCTATGGATCAAAACCAGCTGCTTCACTAATACTTCTGTGGTATAGCCTAGAGCCATGAGAAAATGAATCTACAATAATGGAAAAGCAGAGCTAAGCTGCTTTGCTAGATATACAGAAAGAAACATTAAAAAAATCCCAAGAACAACAAAAAAAAATGAAGCTCTGGAAACCTACCACACAAAAGCCATGTTTTCAGTGTCTGCAGTGGTGCCTGTACACTAATCAGCATCTTCTACCCCATGGGAGTGGGGAAGAAGAAAATGCCCACAACTTCCATTTTGCACACGTTCATGTTTTGAGACATGCATTTTACAAGAACTCCATTTACAGTCTTTTCCCTACTAACCTAGCCAAGCTAGGTGCTTAGTTCTTAAATGGAAACTGGCTCTATGCTGACTTCTTACTGAGCCTGTAGCTTAAGCAGAACTAAATTTTCAAGACAACAAATAGCTATTTTGCTAACAAATACATTCCCATCTGAGGGTTATATAAAAAACCATAATTTTCTTTTTAAATTAAAGCCCTTTCCCAAAGGAAAACTAGTATTCTTTGTTCATTTAAATTCAAGCTATACATAATTTATTTTACAGGCTTAGCATTTAAACTATTGAGAAATTAGACAACCAAGCTAGGTACCCAAGAGCCTTTTTTCTACTGCTGGCAGAATTGTTTAAAATTATCTTAAGAGCTAAAATACAAACCTAAAACTCCACTGGGATCTTAAAATAAAGTGACATTGCAAATTTGAAATGAATAGAAGTATTCTTTAGTAGAAATACTTTTACAGAAAAACACTATATGAATTATGCATTCTATTTGTGCTTTCATTGTACAGAAGTTACAAGCTAAATGTAAACAGGGTGACATTAAGAACCTACATTATACAGAAGCTCGAACTAAATAATCTAATGGCCTCTTCTAGCTTTCTAACCATGAAATATATAATGAGAATAAAAACAAACTTCAAATGGAATTAAAGTCCAGAGAAAATAACTACAGGCATTGTTTTCATTAGCTTGAATGCTCTTTGGTGCAACTTAGCTCTTCATTATTTGTTTAGCCAGAAGAAATTAGCTTAAAAGAAATTTGTGCTGCCTAAACTCACAATCATAGTCTTAAAGAGATGTGGGTGCCTGACAGCTATTGAAACAGAATGTTGGCTAGCTGCTTAAATATCTTTTAAAGACTTGGGCCAGATAACTTGTAATATATTGCTCAACCGTGAGTACTGAATCAGAATTCTGTGCGTCTTTGCCCTTTGCTGTATTTATCTATCATGTACACCGTAACTATCACAAATTATAGAAAATAAATTGTAAATCATGGTTTTGAAAAATACGTTGTGTGAACAGAACTGAGGTAGGGATACAAAGCATAGACTTATCTGAACCGTACCTAAACCAAGTCAGAGGCAGAGAACTTACATTCCAGTTTGCTATTTTCACCCATCAGATTGACTATTTAGAGGCCTGAACTTATCCTGAGAGTAAAATTTGCTCACATACTTCAGAAATTAGCTGGATTTAAAAAACCACTCTCCACTATAAAGGGAAAAAAAAAAAGTTTTTTAAATTGCTAAATCTATACTGATTTATATGAAAGTTGTAGTACAGCACTGATCATGGTTAATGGCTGTTCAGCTGTTTCAGCTGTTCAGACACACCTACAGAATTTACATACTCAGCTTGTTTCAACTGTCTAGTCCTTTAGTAATTAAATGGCCTTCATTATAGAGCAATACTTTTGACTATCTGGAAATGGAGGGAAGTCAGCTATTCGACCAAATCCCACTAGTTAGAATCCCGTTATAGGCACAAATTGAGCCTGCATTTTTTTTTTTTTTTTTTTTTTTTTGGTAGGTATGACAGCTTTAAAGATTCCTGCCTATGAACAGGACCTTGCTTGTCTAAGGAAAAAGATGAATACCATGGCTGTGCTGAGGCCAGGCTCCAAAGGAGCTTTTGCTCTATAATCATGTGTACACCTGAAAACACAACATATACGAGCTATTAGATGATCTTCTGAATCAGATATATAAACCTTTTGTGTGTGCATGTAATATACACCTACAGACATACCCCTACATGAGATCACAGAGTATTTATTTTTCTTTAACGAAAGCTCACTGTGCCATTTTAGAAAATAATACTCTAACAGAGCAGTCAATCTTACGCTTAAGTTTTTGATTCATATGCCAGTATTTTAATTACCCAGCACATATTTCTCTAGCACAGAATTGTTTCTACAACCTTCAGCACAAAAATTCACCAAACAAATATATGCCAACACTGTGCATATATCAGACAAAAATCCATAAAAATTATTTAAAAGATGTCCTTACATAGCAGGTTCACTTATAAGTAAAAAAATTAGCAAAACCAAAAAACATCTTTCAGGAAAAAAAATCAAAAATGCTAAGCTGAAAACAAAATTAGTCTTTGTGAAAGATTTTGCATAATTCATATAAAAACCACTGCAGATTTCTTGTATTAAACCCAATTCTGAAACAGAAACAGAACTGTTCAATTTAGAAAATTCTTAAAGAAAGATGTATGTAAAAATGAAAAGTTAAAGAATTTTAATGACAACATTTTAAAATTGTTTTTCAGTATTTCTTTTTGTTCAAAGTATTAATTGCATTCAAGGCACATTCAAATTATGCTGAGAAATTGTGTGCGACATATTAAACTTTGTACCATAATGACTATGCAAAAGGAGTAACTAAAGTTGCTAGTAGTTTAAGGTATACCAAGGGCATATTGATTCCATATATACTTACATACAAATGAGAGAAATTTCTTACTGGATTAAAATCAAGAGATGCTGGTAAACTAAGTACTCAAAATGAGGCATCTTCAGCATTCGGTATTGTTGCAGTGTCTTTAATTCCATGACTACGAACTGTTTTCTCTTGTTTCCTGTGTTCATTGCAAAAGTCAGAAGGCAAGAAGGGAAGTATGAAACGAGACAGCTACAGTTTGCAGACGTTCGTGTGCTAATTGGATTTAGGCTGATTTTCAGAAAAACCCTAAGAGCTATCCTGGATTGACTGTCCTTCACTTCTCATCAAATTAAGTTGTTTTTTTTTTCTATACAGACAAACATTTCTTACATAACCTCATTTTATAAGGTCAACTAAAACGAGTATGAAGCAAGGAGTTCACATGGAAAATTTTCAGGTTTTCCCAACAGTGATTAGTTTGGCAAAATCATAGCAACCAAAATTACAATCTAGATGGTTTGTCACCATCTGAGCTGCTTATCGCAAAAGATTCCAACAGGTTTGTAGCTTTTCCTTCACATGCAAGGTAACAATTTTACTCATTATAATCTGAACTCTCATCGGAAAAAACAATAATCCTAACCTGTCTTTCACTAATCCACTTTACTCTTTGGTAATTAAGAAAATAGGCCAATTTCTATGCCACTGTAGTGAAGTATAAAGTACACTTATTCTGCAAGAGTCTTGTGTGCATTGTGAAACCTAGTGCTCTACCCTTCCCCAGCTGGCAAGTGCTCCTCTATGACGGTATCTGTACAGCTGATTTCCACAGGTTACTATTGTCAAAGGAAGGCGATTAAGGATAAGAATGAATTAATATGCCCCTGCTTGTGCTTAAGGCCACGTAAGAGCCTTGTCATTAGGAGCAGCGCTGGCGGAAAAGAGTTTGCAGCAATTCTGCATAACCAGAACTCCTTCAGTCGATCCTGTATTAAAGATTGGCATTGCATCTCTGTACCTAATAAAATTTTCAAGGATTTTGGGCCATTACATATAGACAAAGGGTTTAGTCACAGTAAAGTAGTGCAGATAGCTTTTATAGTATCCTGTAAAAATATACCAGGCCAAATTTTACCCTTATTAACAAAGGTACAAGCCAGGGGAATGCATCCGAAGCTTTCAAAAATAGAAGATTATATGAGGGCATGGACATAGTAATAATGATGATGTATGATAATGTTTAAGGGCTCTAACTGCAATAATTGTGTAAAAACTGTACTGTACTGTTCTCTAATATTGCTGGGTTCTATGCAACTATGCCTATGTTAACAAGTATTGCAGTACAAGTGTAGCAACTCTGTTGAAAAAAACTAGCAAGTGCTAAAAACCTGATGTCTACACCAGGGACATCTTGGTGGGGGTTGCTTTGACTTGATACTGATTTGAGATTGGACCAGCAATACGTCTTTCAGTTTACTTTCACTCGAAGGGAATACACTTGGAGAACCCTGAGACCAATCCTGTGTGGTCTAGATAGTGGTAAAAGTAAAGGTGATCAGATGTGCTTTAGAAGCAGGCTCTTTATCTGAACTAAAGCACTAATGGAGACCCCTTCACTGACAAAATTAGGAGGAGCTACTGCCTTGTGACTGTGACATGTTTACATTGCCACTGTGATTTGCAGCTTCTGTGCATGGTGAACTAAACTAATGCAGATGCCCCATACCCATACTCTCATTTTCTTGGGGTTGGAAGTATACCAGTAGAATAGAAATGCGTACAAACTTTTAACAGATCTCCCAAACAAAAGGGGGAAATATCTTCTCTGTGTACACATGCTCAGGAAAGATAATGCCTATTCCAAAGAAAATTATTTTTGGTGGGAAATTATTGAAAAGGCAATTAAAATCTTGACCGTCACTGGAAAGCATGCCTGCACTCATAATGATTATGCAAAGATAAATTCTTACCCTGTTCAGTGGGTACCTCTCATTGCTATATCTCACTATTACTAAAGGAAGTTTAGTCAGGGAGAAACAGCATAGCTGGAAAATATTGGACTAAGTGAATCCCTGGCTTTGGTTTTTGGCTGTGAGGATTATTAGCGGCTGGCCTGAAATACCATGAGCTCCTAGATTATCTTAATTGGACCGAAAGGAACCAATTCCACATGTTTGCAAAAGGATAGACAAAATTGCTGTCTCTACTGTCTGATAATCTTAAGAAAACTGTTCTATCCAAAAAATGGCATCTCTTCTTTCTGCCAATTTATAAAGCGCTTGCAGAGCTTTTAGATTGTTAGAACCTAAAATTAATGCAAACCACTTTATGGACAACTCACAGCAAATAATTAACTCATTTATAAACAGAAATAAAAAAATATCAAACTCTGCTACTGCATAATTTCTCAGTTGGAAAAAAAAAGAAGTTAAATTCACTAAATATGTTCACCCTGCAATAGGGTACAGCATGTCATGTTTCCCTTGCTACATTTTGCAGGGTTTTTTTTTTTAAATCTCATTTCCATTCTTTCCACTGTTAAATCATAAAGTAATCTAAATGACAAATTGGTCTTCCTCTCCATTTAAACATGGTGTGAATGAAGCACAGTAATTCTCCATACCAAATGTAATCAATTTGTATACCTCTTCCCTGTCACTCCTGCCCTTCCATTATGCTATACAGTCAGCTGCCTTTATCTGACTACAGGAAAAAAACATTTTCAAAATGTTGCACCACACCAGTGGAATTTGATAATGGTCTAGGTAAAGCTGTCTCTTGATTTCTGCAAACGTGATTAGGGTTTGTGAGAGACCCAAGAGTAAACAACATTAGCAAAAGCACACTAAATCTTTTACTTTGTCAACATTTCTTGTCCTTCTATTAGTCTTCCATTATAGGTGATAAATAGGATATCTAACCATCTAAAAAGTTACAAGTAATTCTTGCCTCAGATGCATTGTCAGTGCAACTCAAGATACATCAGACAAGATTTACTGCACTGAACACAGTTCAAAGAACTAGGGACTGCATCTCAAAAAAAGGATTTAGATTTCCTCCCACCTGCCTAGTGAAAGTCAAAGCTTTAAGTAACTGAACTCCCTATAGAACATATGCAAGCTTTATGTATTTAATAACAGGACCCTTAAAACCAAGGGTCTCCTCTCACCCAAACTTTCGAGCAGGAAGTGGTGCCATTTTACTTATTTGCGTTAAAAATAATAGGTTTTGAGAGAAAGAAACAGAAACTAGGACTTAAGTGATGCCGTTAAGTGACCCTAACCACAACAAAGACATGCTTGCCTTGTTTTGGCTCTCCTTGCATCCTTCTGAATCATGGAGAGCTTCCAAAAGAGACTGCATAACCAGATGGCTAAAGAGGTGACAGATGGGGCTTTGAACCATCAGGCAGAGAACAGAATTAACCAGGATTTCATACTGCTTCAAAGACTGATGAACCACTAGACCACTTGCGGAAGAGATTCCTCAAAAAGCAGGAGATTCTTATCAGAAAGTCACCTTGCAAAAAGAAGGCTTTCAACAGGAAAGTAAGCAGCAGTTGCAATTCTTTAAAAGGAAGCGGTGAGGAGCCAACATGCAGGTCAAGATTTAGAGATTTAGCTCCTAATGAAGGATGATTCATCCTGAGACCCCGAGAAAGGCACTAAAATCCCAGGGAGAAACAGGTTAAAAACCTGCAGTTCACCATCCTCCAGTGTTTGTTGATTATTTAGAGGGCTCTGGATGGTATTTCAAGGCTACGTATTCTGTACTACAGTTTAAATTATTTACTGGATCCAACTTCATGATTTCAGTATAAATATTTAAAATTAGTGTCACATGTCAATGGTAATATTTGAGCCTACATATCTTCTGTTCACCTTTCTCTTTTCTCCTCAAGCCCGTGAGGACGTGTTTTCTCCCAAGAGGCTTTCTCTCTGCTGATTTTGTGACACTATTACATGAATATTTCAGGATGTAAGTATTTTCATGCAAGATACTACTTTTTCAGGTCCTGCTAAATAGTATTATGAAAAAAAACTTGTTAGAACACTTGATTTCACACTGACAAACTAAATAATAATATTGCCTCTTGTCAAGTTCAATGTACACTATTTCTTCCTATCTATGATTGTGTTAACACATAGAAATACCCATATTAGTCTTTTCCTAAGTTTATAATCACCTTCTAATTAATACACTAACTTTTAAAAAAAATTATACTTTAAGTAGTTTCTGCAGATTTCACTAATCAACTTTATCACCTCCCTTAGTACTTCTCCCCATTCTTATGGCTCTTCTGGCATGCCCTACTCTTCTATTTACTCCTCAAATGAGGGCCTTCCTTTACCTGACTACATACAGAGTCATTCATGGAGTACACCAAAATCTACATTCTATATCCGATATGCATTTTCTTAAATGAAGAAGCTCCATCATATGTAAGTGTGTGTGTCTTTCAGCTTACAGAATTGCAGTTCAGTGTTATTGCTGAAATGACTGCATCAGTGCTACAAAAAGACCTTACACGAAAAGCATAACTAGTCAAAAAGAAAATATCTTTCAATTCAGTCTATCATCATAAATAATAAAAACACCGTAACATTAATTTACAGTCAATACACAAAGCACTTACAATACACTAGTGGCAATATCAACTAACCGCTTTTCTTTCCTTAGTAATTCCCATACGAAAATCCATGGGACTAAATCCTCACAATCCATTCACTTTATTGTGCCCAACACACAGCGTTTCCCTTCAGGGAGATTGCCCTCATGCAGACTAGAGAAAGATATTTCTGAGGTTGTGCCTCAAGCCACATGGCAAATTCCAGAATAAAGTATATAGGAAGAAAATAGTAGATACAGGGCAGTTTAGGAAAAGTTTAGGAAAATCCTACCAACTGTAGGATTTAGAAAGAATCTCCAAAAAAAGTCACATTCCCGCTCATGCAGCTAAATGCACATTGAGGAAACTGCTTACAGCCTTATGTGCGTATATAAATGTGTTTCACTGCCAGTTCATGAGGAAGTAAAGGGAAAAAAATGCCTACCCGAACGCTTAAAGAGAAAATAACCAGCACCAGAATATGTTTAAGATCCCTGTTCCTCTGCTATTTCCACACAATTCCATCTAGGTGAGAGCCATTCCTCTCAGCCAGTTTTGTCACATCAACTAGGAGACATGAATACGTAGGGTGAAAAGCTTGAAGAAACATCTCAATGAAACAGATTTTCCACATCACAACCAAATATCTTAATTCCAGTCTTAAAATATACATCACAAAAACCCCCTTTTTCTATTTCTCATGCAGAAAAATGTTTACTGTCTATATGGTATTTCAGTGAAGATGTGCATTCTTTTTTTGCTTCAGAAACAAGATTGTGCAAAACATGCCACTGATCACGAGTCAATTAAGTGCAAGGACCTGTCCTGAAAAACGGAAACTACAGTCTATACGAGACTAGTAGTAAAAACATGCCTTCCTTTTTCTCCAGCTGTCTGCAAACTGATTAAGACAGACAACTTACCAGCTACGAAAAATTAACATGTTTTTGATTTTGTAATATTTTTCCTACATGTATTATCATCACTATGATACACCTAGTAATGACACCAACAAAAAAATAGCATTACTCCTGACATGGAGAATAATTGCAATTATGACTCTTGACAAATTTTGCACAACAGGCCAAGTTATCAACTGTGTTCAGTTTTACACTGGTTGTTCAAAGAGCACCTCCACTGACAGTAAGCCTAGGGATGCATACCTATCAAAAGTTTTCAACCTTCCTCTACTAAACAAAAGCCTAGCTAAAAAGTTTGCATGCACATCCAAAAAGTCCATCCTTGAACCAAGCTCCAAGTCTTACCAAAAATGCCTGAATAATTATAAAAAAAATGAATGGGTCAAGAAGACAGATAAAAGACCGGAGTCCAATTTCCATCTGAAAGCAAAGTCTAAGTCTGGGGACTTTGGCAACAGTTAGGATTAATCTACGTGAGACAATTACAAAATTCTGACTTTAATTTAACTTTTTTTTCTTTTAATATGGTATAGTTAAGCCCATATAAAGACCAATACTGAAATAATTTATTTCAGTTATTGGGTAGCTCATATTCTTAATAATTATTAAACGTCACTATTATGTATGTACTGTGCCTACTACACTGGATGTTCAATACATGCAGGCTTGGTGATTCAGACATTTAAGACAACTTTGAAGTTGCTGAAGCAGTTACCTGTGCACATCTCTGCATCATGCCATGCAGACATACTTCAAGTGCTTCAGACAGTTACCACTGCTGCTGTTTCACTGTATTTCTTTAAGGGGAAGAGGTCCCAAGCCAGGGGTGTGGTCCTGATGTACAAGCTGATGTACAAACACAGCTGGACTTTTCTCTGAAGAATCTTGAATTACCATGATAGTCAGTGGTTGGGCAACTGAAATGCCCATTCTTACTTTGTAAGTGTAAAAAGGAGTGCATAGCACTAGCTGTATTAGTAATGGCTTATATCTCCTGCTGTGAAAAAAGCACAATGCCTGCATGTTACCTTTTTTCTTTGTAAAACTAGGATCTTTGTAGCATGTTACTAGGTTGAAGTATACTGTGAAACTGCATGATGTGGCACCGTGAGCTTCCTCATTCTGACTGTGTTTACATTTCCATGCAAATTGCTTCCCAGCAAAGAAAAGTGAGAAGTTTTGGGTTACCATATCAAGAAACTAAGCCTGATCCTCATTTATGCTTTGTAGACAAGAGCCAATGCTGGCACACAAGTTTGGGGGGGGGGGGGGGGGGAGGTGTGGAGAAAAAAAAAAGAAAAAAAAAGTTTCAGTTCTGCTAAACTTATGGGATGGTGCATTTTCATTTACGACTAAATTAAGTATCTCAAAGCACCCAGCTGTCTACTCCAAATTCAGACATAGCTCAGACATGGCCAGCTTGCTCTCATTTCCAGGGGAAACCTCTCAACATCTGATTGTGTGCTTCACACTAAGGGTATCGGACTATCAGAAGCCTGAACTTCTGAACGAGAGAGAACTGTTGGTGTTGCTTTGTCCTTCCCAAAGCTTTTTTAAATGCTGATTCTGTCCAGTCACCCTTTGTATCATTCCAATCCTTGCGACAGGTACCGAACTAACAGCCCCTACACCTACACAGTTCAGAGGTGCTGAGCAGTGCAAGGTCCTGTACAATTTATGCCTGGCTGGAGAGGGTATTTTGCAGGCACCATCCACCAGATTGCTGCAGTAATGGCAGCTCTAGAGGACACTGAATCAAAACCATAAATTTATTTCACGTAAGTTTATGGAAAATGAGAAAGAGGGACCAAAGCTGGATTTGAACTGATCACTAAGGAGAAAAAACTCCATATCCCGTTGTATTGATCTGTCTCACACTCTGCCTCATTCTTTGCCTCCGGCTGGATATTTAGAACACAGTAATACTCTGCCAGAGGACACAGTGTGTCCATCATCATGAAGAAAAATGGAGGAAAGAAAAACATTTGGTTCCCTTGTAGGATTACTGTTTTTAAATAAGAGAAGTATGTCTTCAGATTGAGATACGCTAACTTCTCTGTAGCAAAGGTTTTTCTGTTACTTCTTATGGCCTGCCTAGCAGTTTATTACTGAGAAATGGTGACAGAAAGCAGTCAAGAGAAGGGCACTCAGCCCACAGCAGTGAGAAAATTCCTTTTAAGAACACTAAATCTTTCTTATTAGGGACTAACCTGCATACTTCTAAATCATCAGACCAGTCATCATACAACACTGGAGGCTTGTGAGCAGCATCAGTCACACTGGGCCCTGCCCCAGCAGGTGCTCCGTTATCTGGGACTGCCAGAGCATCGCTGCCGGAGCCTGCCTCCGCAAAGCAGTCCTTCGTATCTTTACTGTGTCTAAGGAAAGACGCAGGCTGTCGATCTCTGTAGTAGCTTTTGCCTTTGCTTCTCCCACATTTTCTCGCAGAAATCCTTGCTTCCTGAGATGATGCTGAAGACTGCAGTTCCTTCAGCCTTCTTCGGCGGTGATTTAAAGTAGGATTCTCAGCGTCAGATACCTCTTGCTTCTTTTTCCCCATTGTCCCCAAGGTGACAAGTTCAACAGCATTATTGTTTGCGGGCCCATCCTGGTTAGTGCATGATCTATTGTTCCTTCTCCCCCTCCTGGGCATTCTGGCCTTTTCTCTCGCTCTCCTCCTAGCCTGAGCCCACTGACTCTCATCCGAAGATGATGATGAATCAGATGCGTTCCAGCCGGATCTCGCAGACTCAGCGTGCAATTTAGAGTCTTTCCCCTCTCCTCGCTTTTCTGTATTCTCACCATTGTCTCCAGTCTCTCTTTTCCGCCTAAACCTTCGTTTTACTTGTTTCTTACCAGACTCCCTATTAGAAGGGGTCAGCACCATGACAGGGGTTGCATGTTCAAGCTCATCTTCTGACAAATCATGCAAGGTAGTAGATCTAGACAAAGCAGTAAGCACAGGAAAGGGATGGAAATGGTAAGGGTGGGTGGAAAGAGAGAAATCACAAAAAAAGGATGAAAATGTGAACATGAATTTTAATAGAAAAACATGAGACTGAAAAGCAAAAAGAGAACGAAAACAAAAAGAGATCAAAAGAAAACTGGTCTATGTAAATTATGAACAGTGTTAAGCAGAAGCAAGAGCTACATATTATTTAATAAAGACAACAACTAACAAGTATCAGCCAGATTAGAGTATATTTTTCTCAGCACATACCTACAAATGTCCTGAGTGGAAGGGCAGACAGACAACCGTGACTGACTCCTGGGAGCTGTTCCTGTTGTAGGACTGCTTGCCTGTTGAAATAAGTTAGATAGTTTGGAATCTTTGTCCATGAAATACATTGCAGATATTTTACTGCTTTGCCACATGATTATAAAATTAAAGTAACTGTTGCTGCTGTTCATAGCGCACTGTTGAACATAAGCAAGCTCACAAAATACAGGAAGCCTGACCAAAAGCAAAACCTATTTGTGGAACTAAATATGACTGAAGTGTTTCGGCTCTCATTTGCTCATGACTACTTTTTGTTGCTGTTTGAGGAAGCAGCTTTCGACATTTGAATTTGCATTTTGGTTTTGATCTACTGTAAATGTCTGATGGGAAAGGAAGTTGTTTTTATTTCATGCAATCAAACAACCATGATGATTCCTTTCAAAATGGAGTGAAGTGCATTTACATTATGCTGAGTGAGGAAGAGCACAAAGCTAACCTACGTTGAGTGGACTGACAGAGCAGCAAGAAAATTAAAGTAATGTTTTAGAAGGTTTTCAAGGCAATCAGATCTTCTAGAAGAGCTCAAACATGTTAAACTGATGAGCTTGAGAAGACCAAAGTGCAGGCTGCATCTCTACAGAGCTGATCACATTCTCAAACAGCAGGAGAGATATAAAACATGTTTAGTATGTGACATTTTGCTCATAAGGCTGCTGCTATGAATAGCAGACTCAGTTGCTCAGTACTTCCACATTTTGATGGTGTTAACAGCAAACCATTTCAATCTGCCTCACAATCTACTGGCAGCATAGCTGTACGGAATCCAAATTTAAATCCAAGGCTTTGTGATTCTTCAGGATCACACACAAGGTACAGTACTGTGGGGAGAGGGTTTAGGACAAATAATTCTTAATGCTATGACCTTCCTTTAGCTGATAAGGGTATTTGCTTTTAGTATGCAACCCTACCCCATTATGAGCACCACTACCAAATGAAGACAAAATACTATAAGCGTCAGACTTCCAGAAGATCACGCACCAGATGCAGGGCAAGAATCTATTAAGCAAGAGTACAAAGTATAAATAATACAGAGATGTAAAGGCTGCCATCCCAAGTTTTTGTACTAGCAAATCAAATGCGGTCACACAGAGTCCATAATTAAAATTATTTCTAGCTCACCTTTCACAGACATTTTTGTGGTGTCAGTTTGAAAATTAATAGCACAAGCAAAATAAATAAATACAGCAAGTACCTGCTGACACTTCACTTTTATCCAAGGTTCTTAATATCCATTATATTTCACGCATAGATCTTTTGGAAACATCAGTCACCACTATATGCATTTTTGCTTTTAATGAGATACCAGCTGAGACTTAAGAATGGTACTTTTGCATGAAAATAATCTTCTAGCTTTTGAAATTCATGTTGACCTCTTGATGTATTAATATCACAACACCAAAAATATTACTGAGAAATGAAACTCAGAAGCATGAAAAGTAAGCCAACGTAGAAATTAAATTGATAAAGCATTTGGGCACAATCCATATGTTCATATGGTTTTTCAATGCCGGGGACCACCAGGCAGAGGAGAAACATTAAGAGTGTCTGCAGTCTAATTCTGGAAAAAAGGACAAGTACCAGTGGAAGAAATTGTTTGGATTTCGTATCTTTTTTTCTACAAAAGCAATGTTTCAGTTACACGTACAGTGAAGGAATACGAGTTGTTTTCACATATGCATTAAAAACAGATGGCATATGTATGGTCGGGTATATAATATTTTCCACCTCAGCCTCTGTGATTAGTTTTAAGTGATTAGGCATAGCTTAAGCTACTTAATAAGGAAAGATGTAGACACCAGCATCAGAGCCACGTTTTTGGGCTACATGCTGCTGCCACGTGAAAAAACATCCCTCCAGACTAAACCCCAGGTGAAGGACTGCTGAAGAAATCCAGCCATAGACTTGAGTGGGGACTTCTAAATTCATCCCCTGTGACTAGTTCCCATTTTTTCCCCCTCACAGCTGCAGGACCATAACCATTGCTTCTTTCAGCATGTGTGTATTACAGGGGGTCTTCTGATCTGAAGCGGTGGTCAGGTCATCCCCATGCTGTTAAATGCAAGATTTATATCACCTTCTCACAAGCACTACCCACTGAAGGGATAAGGAGAACAGGTAAGCTGGCCCAGTAACCGTAGAGTAGGTCTGCATAAGTTCAAGAAACTTTCAGCAGCTATTAAAGCAGGAAGTCAGCTAGACAGTTATTAAGAGGGTTGGAATCAAGCCAGGAATTAAAACAAATTCTTTAAAAAGCTTTTACACTTATTATTTGGGGCTGGGTACAAGTACAAATCTAATTATTTTAAGATAAAAATTACATTACCAGTTTGATTGCTTAAAACTTACATTTCACTCTCAGCTGTAAAGAGGTCTGGACTGCTTCAGCCCTGCTCAGTCAAATTTACTTTCTAGTTCCCCTGTACTGGCATAATGATGTTATGATTAGTTGCACCTAACTCAGACAAAGGTTTATTTCCTTCTAAAATAATTTATATCAAACTCTTTTAAAAAAATGAACGCTTTTTGCTTGTTTGTCTAATCCAAATTGGAGCAAACCTGACATCTGGGCAGGCAAAAAGCCTATGCACCAATTAAGTCCTCAAAAACAAAGCAAGAAAACTCCAACATGACAAGTTATGCACAAGATAGTTCAGATTCTCATCCGTGAGCAAGTTTCATTCAATAGGTTTCTAAAGCTTTTAAACATAAATTTGGGTTTTATCTACTTTAAAGTAACTTTCAATTGTAAAATGAATTGATGGAGTGATTTTTAAAACCAAGAAGTTAGTGTTTCTAATATTCATTACCTGATGTTTACTTATTGACCTCACAGGTACTGAAGGGCCTTATTTTGTAAATAATTCCAGTCTTACCTCTGTAAATTAAGTAGGAGTGGAAGGACCTGTCAATGTCAAAGCTGTCCCTGCTACCACATGTCATATGAATATAATTGTTCACAGATAATCAAGCTGTTTTAAAAAACTTGTAAATTCCAGCTGGAAGCCTATTCCAGACCTTTACCCCAAAATCCCTTTGCACTTTCACCCTACCCACATCTGACAGCATAAACTGCACCTGGGCTTACTTCATTTCTTTCTGTATATTCCCGCTTAGCCATCTCCTCTACAAGCTATACATCCGAAACTACGCTTTTTAAAAAAACATATATTCTCTTAAGTCCAGTGTCACAAGATACCTAAAGCAGCATTTTGGTTGGTCGGTGTATTTACAGAGCAGAGCATACAGCCATATGGAACTTCCAGGTTAGACCCTAGAAGGGGTACGCTCGTGTCAGCACAGCGTTTTGCCCCCCCGAGCGGCAGAGCTGGCTGATGAACCCAGCCCTGCACAAGTTCCACGTTCACCCCATCAGTGCTGCCTCGGAGTGCCGGCATACTGCGCTGCCACGGAACGCAGCATTAAACACGTCCGTCATTCCGGCTCATCGTATAAGCTTTCTATTGTTTTTAATCACCTTTACTGCTACAAAATACAAAATCCTTTAAGTGGCATCAAGTTTATTTTAAAGGCACATCTGAGAAACCAAAACATGATCGTTCGAATATATTCTGCTCACATCGTATCAGCCCAACTCTTATGGGAACGTATATACAACAGGTATTGGAAACGGTCTCAAGCACACAGATCTTATTGCTGTAATTGCCATCGCATTGCTACATTGCTGTTTAGCACACTGAATAGTTTGTGGTACTGTATTTATTGAATAGAGGGGTCAGATTGACGCTGTGGACTCCAATTCCACTTGGCAAGCAGAATAACGATTTTATTAAAAGAATAGTAGTCCTTGAACAAATGTCTAATTCAGATGGTTATATTGTACAGCTCATTGGCATGGGAAAACTAAACAAGCACTGTACTGATTTTATCATAGCAAATTATATCAGCAGCATAATTAAATGTGGTAATTCAAAATAAAGTTGTCTGACAATTCATTTATAAGCAAGGCAGCTCATTTCTCTATGCCATCAACACAGACGCTTGAGGGATAATGCCAACTCCAGCTGATTAGGTTCGGCATTTCAAAAACATGGTTGTTAGAGTGAGATTCCCCAGTCACCACCTTCTGCCATCTTGGCTGGTTTAGATGAACTTTTTTGTCAAGGATACGCAAATCAATTAACGGACAATTAATTATTAATTAATTAATCAATTATGGCCTCAAGTTGCGCCAGGGGAGGTTTAGATTGGATATTAGGAAAAATTTCTTCACCGAGAGGGTGGTCAGGCATTGGAACAGGCTGCCCAGGGAGGTGGTGGAGTCGCCATCTCTGGAAGTGTTCAAGAAACGTGTGGATGTGGCGCTTCAGGACATGGTCTAGGGGACATGGTGGCGCTGGATTAATGGTTGGACTTGATGATCTTGAAGGTCCTTTCCAACCTAGTGTTTCTGTGATTTCTGTGATTCTGTGACATGACAGGGCACTTATCCATAATTATTTTTGATATGTTCAACAGGAGCTGGCAGTATGCTTTTCAAACAGAATACTGGTAAATACGGAGTTTTCAGGACAAGCGAGATAATAATTTATCTGACACAAGGGAACTTCAATGTCACACACATGTGTCCGTGTTAAAAGACTGCAGCAAAGACAGAAATGAGGGACAGAATGCAGTTCAACTGATGAGAACAAGAATTTCAAATGAAGATTGCCTTTACTTTGGTGTTCAGGATCTGATAGGATTTTCCAGATAATAACAAAAAATGAGAGCCCTCACTGACCATCTACGGCTTAACACTGCATGTTGAAACTAGTCCAGGAACATGAGACAAGCTGGGCTCTTGGAGAGAAGGGTTCTACTTTGACCTAACAGAAAGGCTGAGTAATAACACGTTCCACAAGTACAAATAATTCATATTTGAATGGAGTTAAGCTTTAAAATAACAAACCAGAGGTAATGGACAGCTGCTATAAAGTGGCTTCACAGATACCACCAGAAAGGCTAAGGGATCCTCTACTACCTCTGTTCTGAATAAGGAAGGCCAGAGGCATTTCCAAAAGCTGCTCAGCTTACAACACTGCTTAAGTAGAAAGTTGTAGAAAATTGAGGGGCAATAGGTCAGACAGGGAATATGACTAATGGTTTTATTCTCCTACCAAGTATGCTTTACAGCAGCGATGCATCACAGAATCCTCCAGATCCCAGCAGCCAATATAGTTAAAAAGCTGAAACTCTATCCTATTAAAATAATGGCACACCAAGGAACGTATACCTTAGAAGATTAGAGCAGTTTGCATGGTAATAAGCTCAGCAGGAGATCCAGTCTGCATATTTTCAGCTGAAAATTCTGCTTTGTAAACAATGCAACTTTTTATGGAAAACATCCGTCTTTATAAACTTTTATGTGGATAATTTCTTAGGTCTAAAAAGATCAAAAACATGGTGGAAATGAGCCAACCCAGGTGTATCTCACAAAGCGTGTCTTGATGGCAACTGAAACTTATGCACATGGGCTTGGGGGAGGGTGGTTTCTTGGTGGTTTTTTTTTTTTTTCTTTTCTTTTTTTGGTCTTTACGATTGAGTTCCTGCTTTGTGCTCAGATCTCAAAGTTGTTCAAGCCTGATTGATGGCTTTTCAGCAACTGTTAAATTAATTGGTAACTCAATTTCTGCTACATTTTCTTTCACAAAATTCTTTTTGCAAATTTTTCCTTGCACATTTCTTCCCCAACCCTTTTCTTTCTCTTCTGTACTCCTTCCCCTCCTTCCACCTGCCTCTGAAGAGAAAAAATAAAGGGAAAGGTAACAGAGGAGGAAGGAGAAGAAATATCCTTACAATTCTGCTGAACAATACCATCCAGCACCTTTGAAAGTCAGTATGATCCTCATATAAAATGGTTTGAAATCTAAGTCACTAAAGCAGGTTTACATTTCATCAAAGTAAAATCAAAATTGCAAGTGGCAAATTTATCCTACTATTTAAAAAATGAGGCCAACAAAAGCAATTACAAAGCAAAACTTTGACTTGTAGATTCAGTAAGCTTTTTAATTTCTTTTCTCCTGTCTTACTGAGCTATGTTAATCTTTATTTTAAAGATAGAGTTCCTACTCAAAAATCCACTCTTTGTATTGACGTAGAGGCACTGCTAGCTAAGCTTTGAATTGTCAGATGGATTATAGTCTGCAGAAGTCTTTGTACTGCAGCAATGCAATATTTTTTATTCACAATTCTCTTCAAGGGTGCATCTTTCTAGGCATTATCACTTTCTTAATAAAAATGTTTTGTACTTCTTAGATAAAAATATACAGATGTAGGCAACTGAAACAAAGGGTGTGCTGGTCTTTACACAAAAGGTGCAGAGCCCTGAGACCAGCAGCTTTTGACTGTCTGGAAGGAGCTAAATGCAAATTTAGCCTGTAGGAGAGGTGAAGCACAAAACATGCATCCCCTCTGTTACTGGATTTTGTAGTATTTTAGATCTGAAGGTAGTCAGTATCAGTATTCAGGGAACATAGTTTAGACTTTCTCTCACAAAGAGGGCATCTGTTTCCACATATCCCTCTATCTGCAAGACTTAAAGCCTCAAAATATTTCTATATACTAAAACAGCTTTCAACCATATGACCTTTCTGACATTGTCCCACCAGTGCATATGTATGTGAGTGCACACACTCACTGTATCCTTCGTTTGGTCTGATGGGCTACAAAGGATACAGGCTGGATAAATTCCCATCTGTGAGGATATCACTATTATATTTGAACAACTCTACTCTGGTGTGTATTTGATATCTATTTATTCCAGCCCTAAGGAAATGAGAAACCTAAATGTGCCAGAGCAAAAGAGCTGTAGAAAGAATATTGAAATGCCTAAGCCAAAAGACAGTGAAACCCTGACAATGCATCATTACAAAAACCAGGAGACACCATATATTTATGAAGTGTAAGGAACCTCACACTGCAGGAAAAAAAACCCCAAAATGTTAGCACTGTAGAAACAAAGTTTGCTTAATTGAATTATTTTTAGGACAAAGACCTGAAATATGCTTCTGAATGCCATGGTGAAAAAATAAATGTCATATAAAAATTTCCAGGGGTATATATGGAGTAGGTATGTTACAGACCGTAATTCTTATTGAAAACTAAACAATAAGCATATGTCATAACTCGCATATCTTGGTTACTGAAAACAAATCAAAGCTACTTCACCTGGATGGTATTGCATATCATAGGATAGGACTGAAACCAGTGATTACACAATGTCTTTACAGTGATAACACAATGGCATTACACACAAAGTAAGCTTGAATAAACACATAAAGTTTGTGGTACTTAGTACATTTCAAACATATATGCAATTTTCTCTGTGGACATGTGGCACTTTCAGTTATACTCAGAATACGCTATTGGTAAGAATTGTGACTTAATAAAACAGAATCTGTATAATTGTATGTATTATTGTACACATATAATTGTATTGTTATATGTATTCTCTCTCATTAGAACATGAGTTTAAAACAGGTCAAGTGTATCCAAGAATACATTGAAAATGTATTATTTTCTACCAGTTGTCCGCTGGAATTGAGATGTATTTAATGCTATTTTATTCAGAAGTTCAAATTTCAGGCAAACTTAGGTAAATTCTGCAGTCATGCCTTCTGTTAAGCTTGTTGTAAATAATGGATTGTATGGACAAGCCACAAAGTATTCTCTAGAGAAATAAATCAAGCATTTACATCTAAGAGGAAAAAAAAGTGCAGCAATTGTTATTACGCCATTATATCTAGTTCTAGTTTTTTGCCTTTCTCTGCTTTATGTTTTGATGAACAAAATACTTTTCACTAGCTTGTTTACTTTGTACTGTTGTTTTTTTCAGGAATAGAATCATAATGAGAGTTAAGTGCCAGGTTACTCTTCACCTTTGATATTAATGATTCTGTTTATGAGCAAAAAGAATCATTTAGATGACTAACATAACACTTAGACTCGTAATTTAATGCTGGTTTTGTATACATGGTATTATTCACTGTAACAGCACTTTTGAAGGCTGACATTTTACACTTTACAAGAGCATGGACTTGTTTTTTTTCTTGGTTTATTTTCTTATTTGAAAGCTCTAAGTTTTTTCTCAGTTGCTCATTACAGTAATCTAGAAGCTACATTTGGAAAGGATGGAGCTACATGGTTCCTTGAAAAAAACCACCACCAATCTGGAAGAGAATTGCCATTTATGAATAGCGTGAAATTGGCAGTACGAACAACAAAAGTGGATCAGCTTGCAGCACTAAAGTCCCCTGTAGCAAGGGGCCACACAATTGTTCTTGAGGATTCATTCGTGCAACAGATATCCTCGAGATGCTGCGATCCTCTCTCAGGATATCAAAGCCCATGATAGGAACTTCTTTAAAAAGAATTTAAGTTCCTTTATGTTTTTTCCACCGTAAAACCTACAATTTGTGTTTATAATAATTCAGACAGAAGATACTATGCATTCTCTGTTGGTATCACGGCCAAAGACATGGTGGCATGCTTACCTATTGAAAAAAAAAGATAGTGTGTAATAGTGACTTCTGCTTCAAGTTGTGCATATCACCGGAACTGTGATACGGGAATCTTCATATATTCACCTCATACTGAGAGTCGATGAAAAATTGAAGTATATCAAAACCCATGTGCAAGAACATTCCATTTCAATGGAAGAGATTAAATGGAAATTTATAACTCAAAAGGATAAAATATTATATTACATATTACATAAATTGATACTCAGGTTGTGAAATACATTTCAAAATCAGCAACCAAGTAGCTCAAATCAACAATCAATAAATTAGCAACAATAAATTTTTCATCTAAAACTTTAGCAGGCACTACTTTGACATGCTGGTGCCTTTTGTATGTAACTGAGAGGAGCCCGATCTGACATAAAAAACAGTATAAAAATTGCATAAACATATAGTAAAACCAATTCTTTCCTTCTTTCCTTTCTCTGTTGTTGTTCATGTTCTGAATTAGGCCAATGAATATTATCACACTAAATATTCTGAAGTGATCACCTCACTCCTTCCTGATGTAACTCAACAGAGTTTTATTAGATGGATGCTTCAGAGACTTTTAAACAAAAAGTGTTCTAACACCTGCTCCAGGCTTTTGAGAAGCAATTGAGCCAAAACAAAAATCAGGCAATTTGCTCCAAGCCTGAGTTTCTCTGCACTGAAAAATAAGCCCAAAGTTCCTATCACAGAATTTCAAATCTTACTGCTGGGAGAGCATTCTTCTCTAAGGAGCTCTTGAATTATAATTAACATGCAGAAAGATAATTACAATGTGTTAGAAACATTTCTTCCAGAAAGCATTTTAACATTACCAGGCAGCCTGAGAAACACATATAAGCATAACCTCTACGGACTGTAATTCAAACACGAGATTTGTTCCATTGGTTAACCGCAACAGAAAGAAATGAATCCACCAGATCCTTCTCAGACTAGCATTCCTCTTAAATTATACACATATTTAGGAAGACAACACGTTTACCGAAAAAATCTACAGTGCAGGGAACTAAGCAGTGGAAATAGGTAATGAACAAGGTCAAGTTTTTAGTTTACTCAGATTTTAAACACTCCCAGGTAAGATAATTCTAATTCTGAAATCCAAAGCTCTGCACAAGACTCTCTCTTACAAAGAATAATAAAGTTGCCTCTACTACCAGCATCATGGAAAATGGGTGGGGGAGAGTGTCTAAGGGGTTAAAAAAAAAAAAATTAAAACAGCAAGGCTGGTTCATAACTTGTATTTCCGATACTTCTATGTTTTTATTTATATGTATTACAGTAGACAGGTTTTGAAAGCCATAGTTAGTAAATAGGGCTCCACTTTGTCACTTGAGCTAATATGAAATACAGATCAGTCCCAATTATGATCTATTACTCCCAATGCTAGCAGGGCAGAAGGCAAGAAGTTCTGTTTATTGATTTATTGATTCTACAGGAAAAATCTAGGTTACTACCAGAAGCGTGGCAGAAATGAGACACATGCATTTTCGTAATTGTCTCTGCTTGGAAAACCAGCTGAAGAAGCTGCTCTTGGAGTCCTAGGGAGGTTTTAACAACGTACCGGCTGAAGCGAATGGACAAGCGTCCCAGGCGGACGTTCACTGGAGACAGCCAGGGCTGGCTGCCAGTCAGGAGTGGCAGGCAGGCAGAATTGGGCAGAGTACAGAAGACTGAGAGTACAAAACGATGCCAGATTACTTTGAAAAACCGGCAGTTAACTCAGTGGTTACCCCACAAATGGGGTATTTAAGGTCACCGTGATGAGCTGGGGAAGAACACCGACATCAATCAGCAAAGTAGTTTGAGCAAATGCTCCCTCACCCTCCTACCTGCTGAGCAAAATGGTGCTGGCATGGCACGGGAGCGCCACGGGCAGGGGGGTGACGCACAGCGTCCGATGGGGCAGCGACAGCCACACTACACCCCGCCGTCAGTGTCCAGCTGCTGTCGCCCGCCGGTAAAGCAGTACTTGATTTAGTGCTGGGTCAGGTTAACAGAATGAAAGTGCAGGATTTTGCCTTACTCCTGCCATATTGATTGTACTCCCTTACACAAGTAAAAATAAATTCACTTTGACAGGTAGAGCTGCATAATTTTATAGTTACATGAAAATAATTCGTAAATATTCCAGGTGGCTTAATTTTATATTAGTACATGTACAGAAACATATTGGTGAGCCACTGTTTTGCTTACTTAGGAACACGTATTACAGTGGACTTCGCAAATAATTTTGTATTGAAATCGTATCTAAATATTTTAAGTTTAGTCCTTTCATTTGCTTAAAATAGTTTAATACTGAAATTGTTACCAGAAAGTTATATTCAACATCAGAAAAGTCTTTGCAACATGATAAATTTCCATTCTCAATGGACAGCAAAAATGAATTGTACGACTGAAGTGGTGATTTTTTTTCTTCCTCTCTAGGGAATGT
Organism: Phaethon lepturus; assembly: GCF_000687285.1. Classification (NCBI taxonomy): domain Eukaryota; kingdom Metazoa; phylum Chordata; class Aves; order Phaethontiformes; family Phaethontidae; genus Phaethon; species Phaethon lepturus. The sequence continues at coordinate 20,658 of NW_010531278.1, read as the reverse complement.
TGGATTTTTAAATCTATAGATTGAATAGGTATATTCTAACTAGTATCTGGTAAATAACAAACTACACCAAAGCCAACAATTTGGTTTAATCTGTAATACCATATAATTCAGAGTTTATGTACCTAGTATGCAAAATTGCCCAAGCACACACTGCAAACCTCAGGTGTCCTCTCTGAATAAACAACTTAAGAGCATTATGAAATATGAATCTGTATTTGCAGAATCTTTGCTATACTCCATTTCACAAAATCCAGTTATATAAGGGAATATCTACTCTGCTCTGGATCAGGAGCTCCACATACCACCAAGGGTGGCAATACAGAGTAACAAGTAAAATGTTACTCTCTATTTGACTCCTTTCAGCTTATTCATACAGGGAAGTGAAAGTGGTAAAAGACACAAAATCAAAACAGTATTTTGGTGACTGTAATTCTTATTTTTAGATAAAGACTTTCCAATTTTTCTGTCAATTGAAATTTTTATTCTGTGCAAGATCCAACACCGCACAAAAGAACTCAAGTCTTGCCTTTGGTATATAGTTTACATCATCTAGAAGCTTCCAAACTTATTTTGAGGTGCAATATTTGTTACTATTACTTTGCCATGCAATATTAATCTGAAAAGTCAGGTGTTTGTTTTTCTGTGTTTACATACATATATACCCTCCCTCCCATTTTACAAAAAAAAGCATTTTGAAACAGACAATAAACTGGAAACTGGCTTTCCAATGAAGCATCTTTCAGCATTTGAAAAGCTTCAGTGGCAGGTAGCTTCGCATAGAAAAAATGATCCCAAAGAAGTTAAGTGCATGCCTGGAAACCTTGCTTATTAATGTATTACTTAAAAAGATGCAAGTACCCCTTTTCTACTAAGTACCTACACTGATTCCTGCAGAAATTACAAAATAAATGTCAGTCACTGCCATGTGTCTCGTGTCAGTAAATGTATTTATGCTTTTTCACAGTGTAACCCACACAAACGACTTAAAGCAGAACAAGTAACATCAAATCCACATAGATTTACAGTAATTATAACTATAGACATGCACTTAAAACTCTTAGTGAAAATAATATATCTAACTCACTGTGATCAAGCTTGTAAGTATATAACTATATAGACTTTTGAAAAATAGGCAACAAGTCAGGAAGACATTCAGCCATATCCTACAATAGATTGGATTTATTCTACATGATTTCCCCTGCATTTTTTTCCTTCTTAATGTAAAAGAGCAGAACCTAACCTGTATCTAGTTTCTTTAACTAAGAAATCACAATCACATGGCAGATGTTTAGGCTGGGATTCAAACAATTATTGAGTTTTTAACTTTTTACCTCCTGTTTATCCTGGCTTTTTGGCATAGATTTCAGCCACATCTGAACCAAAAATACAGAAAAAGGTGGGTTAAAAACAAAGAACTCCAGGACAAATCACATTTTGCCTATCCCTACAGTTTCCCATCTCTGCTTCCTAGAAACTAAAAAGCATCTACATATAAAGTCCTGGCTTCAGTGAACCATAAATCTCTGTAAAAGGAATTCAGAATTCAGTCTGAAATGATGACATATTCATAGCTTTACACATTACAGCTGTTATTATTTAGGTAGGGCAGGGGGACAAAAATCAAGCAGTAATTCTATCTTAAGATAAAGCGTTACCATAACATTAAGCAATTGTGGAAAGCAGGTGAAAAAAGTGAAGCTGTTATTTACTTATCATTACACATATACAATAACTAATTGTGTGTTTATACTTTAAGATGGATTTTACATTGTAACCATAATGTTAGGCAGCAAAAGCTTAAAATCTGATGTCCATAAAGAAAACATCAGAATACACATATATGGTTAAATGGAGTAAAGTACTGTATTATATTTGATAAACATAGTTTTCTTTAAATTCTATGCAAAGGAAATCGATTTCACATACCTTTGAAATGTTACTTGATCGACTTGTGGAACGCCCTGGAGATTTCTCATTCTGGAAAACAAAATCAAAAGATGAAAGAAGTTATGTCATTTGAATTCTACCTAAGAAGAAGCTGTACTCTTTTTGTGATTGTGAGTGCAACAGAGTTTCTCTTCCTCTGTTTTTCTTCAGTTTGGCTGCTGACTGTACAATGGAAAACAGCTCAACAAATAGACCATTACAATATTCATGTGAACTACATCACTAAATGTTGAAAAATGTTCTGTAAGAAATTAATGTTAGCACCTAACTACTGTTGGTTTATTTTACAGGTTTTTTTAACATTATTTTGAGTGAAAGATTAATGTATCATCACAGCTTCTCATGAAAACAGGTACTCTTATATGAAGAGGGACGTTTCATGACGACAAATAATAAAATCAACCTAGTTACACTGGACACATCCCTGCTCAAAAAGTTGAATTCATCCTTTCAGGAAAATTAAAACAGTACTAGATGACTTCCTGGTCAGACATGTTCTAAGAACAACAGATTGTAACCAGTCATAGATGTAGTTCAATTTAACACCTAGCCCTCCATCCTCTCCCTCTCATGCAAAACCACATGCACATAAAGCAACACCATAGGCTGAAATCCATTCATAAAGTGTATGTTGAATAGCTACATTTCTATAGCACAATGTTGGGTTTTTTTTCTGGTAATCCAAAGAAGGAAGTGAAGCAGTGGTTCAATCATTTGTTCAGTATTTACAATTCCCCAGTTTCATTTACAGTGAAAAAGCAAAAGATATTTTAGAAACAATGCTCATCCCCTTGGTAAATGCATGTTTTTTAAGGACGTCATGGAAATATTTTTCTCAGCACTGAGAATGTAGGTTCTAACCTACATTCATTCAGGTGAAATATTCATATAGGCAAGATTGATTTTTACCTAGAAAGGGTTGAACTAGATACCATTTGTGCAAGTTTGTTAGATAACCTACTTGAGGGAACAGGAACAAAACCCAAAGCAGACCTTTCACCTGTGCAGCTTAACTTGCAATGCATGCATCACTGTGGCAGGTAGACACATACATTAATAATGCATACATGTCCACAAAAGGCTTTCAACGTCACTATGACCCACCTCTCCTCATCCTTCATTTAAAGAACCATGGAAAAAAAGAAGCTGACAAAGAGGTTAAATTTCCTACTCCATTAATGCACACATCTAGGCTAGAAATTAGTATTTCCCCAATAATGTGTAGCACAGAACATTTTTGCATTGGCAAAACGACCAAAAAAAAAAGTTAGGCAATTTGTCAGCAAACATTTAGGAAAAAACACTTTGCCATTTTTATATTTAAAAAGCTGCTTCAATCTCAACACCAGTAAGCACAACCATATGAAAAACAGTTTCAAATCTACTTGTTATTTCATATACCTGCTGTATCTCTCTTCCTTCAGACTGTAGGTAGCTTATGTTTTTGTTCCATCCCTCAGCACCATCAATTTTTCGCACTGCAAATCTTAATATACTGAACTCTCTCTCTTTTTACTTTGTCTTCACTAGAACTAAGTAGCACAATGAACTCTTGCCTTCAAAAAAACAGTATCGCTGAACTCCCTGACCATATGACACTCTCCATTTTATTCTACCATACCAGCTAATTCTCAGGACTTAACCATCTTCAGGTTTGTGCGTCAGAATTTCTTCTTTTTTTAGGAAGCATTAAAAAAAAAAAAATTGAAGTTATAAACTCATTTATTGTATCTTGTCCTTGAGGTTGGACCTGCTTTGAACAGAAAAGTGAACAAGATGATTCCTTCTGACCTGAAATATTCTGTGATTAAAATATTACTTCTGTGATATATTATGCATTGTAGCTTTGGTAATAAATTAATAATTGCTCATCCTTTCTAGACAACATTAAATATATACAGTTTTGAACATCTTCATTTATATCCATAGGAAATACACTTTGGATATTTTGCATCAATGTTCAGAGAAGCTCTGCTTTGACCTCAAAATAATAGAAGTTATAGACCTATGAAATTCATTCCCCTTTTGTGGTTAGAAATTATGAACAGGGATCATAGCTGAGACACTCCCTGCTAAAAGCATGCAGCCTTTATCCTCCATCACTTGGACTAAAGAAATATTTTGTATTTTCTGACAGTGTAATGAACTCTGGAACTCTAGCTTCCTTTCTTCTAACAATCTGTCATCCAAGATTCATTTTCAAAATCCGCTTCCTGACTACAGTTCTCTAGGCTTTTTATGTGATCCATTCTTCACTATGGCACATATCTCCTTCACTTTAGCTACAACAAGCTCCTGACTCCTTAACTGAAAACTCCTAGCATCCACACTCTGCAAAGTACTAGCTCATACACCGAATGGTCTAAGTTGAGAGAGAGTGCTAGCTCTACAGCTTTTCAAAAAATAAATGAACAAATAAATTTAATCATAATTTCCAAGTTCAGGTATTTCATGGTGATTTATCCTGAAGAGCATATAAATAAAACACAAAATGTTGCATTAAATAACCATACATAAATCCAAGATAGAATTCTTCATTCAATTTCACATCAAATGTGCATGACTGTTCATACAAAGAAAGAACAGAATAGAGAAGTCATAGCAAAATCTCTTTTGAAATGTGTCCTTAAGGAAATCCTGTGTGCTTTTATTTTAATGGTTTATGTTTACAAAGTACTCACATTGTTAAGAATAACTGATTCATTTTCTTACTATAAGTGAAGAGAAACTATCTTTATTGAAGGATGTTTTTCCTGTAAGCTTGCTAAACAGTAATAAAAAGGTGGGGTTTTTTTCCATACATTCAATATTAATTTACATTTGAAAGGTTATAGCCAAGGAAATATATGTTCAAACATCTATACATATTTTTGTGCATCAGGGAAATGTCTCATCATGTCCTTCCAATCAGACTATTTCAAAGAAAGTAGCATTCACCTTACAGAAACTGTAACTATTCCACTGGAATATGAAGAAAAAGCAGTCTGTGTTTGCAAATGTCCTATGAATTCAGTTTTACCAAGATCATTTACAAGGATATCACTGAAAATGCAATTTAGCCTTCAATATAAATTCTGGGAGGAAGACAAAAGAAATAACGCCATGAAATTTCAGATTACGGCATGTCCATAACCCTGCTTTGGGAGGAATGTTATGCGCACCTATCCCACCACATTATACTAAGAAAACAACTCTGTATGTAATAAGGAATTAAAATAATTAAAAATAAAATAATTGCAAAATCTGTTCTTTTTGTGACAGTAAATCACCTCCTAAAATTTCATTTCAGCACAAGACTGAGTTCTTGAACTGATATTATTTGCAGTGACCAGTTTAAATTTAAGCCCATTAAACTTTCTGATGCTTAAAGTTACAGTTTTTCCCAACTTGCAAATGTGACTTACATTGTTTACAAACAGATTTTTACTAAAGCAAGAGAATAAAACTCTGGTCGGGTAGAGGAACAGGGTAGTAATAACAAATTCCTAAAAATACTGCTGTGAACAGTTCAGGCGCTCATTCTAAAGAGGAAAGTGATAGATTAGCTGGTTACTTCCTGACTCACACTAAACATTCATATGCACAGTTAATGATTTTAAGTCTTGTTGGGAAGCAAAGCATATTTCAAACTAACTAATCCATTTGTCTGGTTTCTTTCCTTTAGCTGCCCCTTGCTCTGCTCTAGCTCCGAGCATCACTCGGGCTGACCCGGGCAGCTTGCTAACGGACTGGACTTCATCTCTCTGAGGAGAGCACAATAGCATCAAGAACTAATCACAGGATCTCAAAAGCAACAACTTCTGTCACACACATATACCCAACCCCCCCACCAAATAAAACACCTTGGCACAAAATATTTCTCCTTTGTTTTCTTTTCTGTGGGCTCTAACCTTTGCAGCCCAGCGGTGCAACGTGCTGCTTCACACATCTGCACGCAGTCCTCAGGCTCGGAGCTCTACCCACGGCTGTAACAACAGAGTTTGTTCTAGAAGTCATGTCACAACGTATCACAAAAATAAATGTCTCCTAAACGTAAGCAAAGCACAAGCCAAACAGACGTGGTTTTGCCTGACTAAAGACCCCTTCCACCTCGCCCCCCCCACAGCCGCACAGGAGCCCCCCCTTCCGGCACCTTTTCACTTCTGGAATTTTGAACAGGAGCAGAAATGACTTTCACTTCACAGCCCGAGCTGTCAGATATGTAGATGATCTCAGTTAGCAATGCCAGTGGCTGGAAGTCTAAAGAGCGGGAATTAACACCATTAAAATTGATGTGTGGACTCGACATATTTATTTCAATACCTTAACGTGAAAATGGAAAGACAAAAACACAAAACAGGTGACATTTGCTTTAACTCATAAGCAAAAACACCATAATTAACTAAGACATAAACACACTGTGTAATTACTGGGCATCAGGCGTAATTTGACTGTGAAACCCAGAATGTTTTCAATACCAAAGAACAGCTGGGTTCAAAGTGCCAACTCACAGATGAAAAGTCTGCTGGGAATACTGAAGACTGAATTAAAGCAATACCAAATTAAAATAATAATGAAATATAAATAATAACAACTTACTAGAACAAATACAAGTATATACATATTTATTTATGACTATTTGTACAAAGATGATAATGACAGTGTTACTACTGACAGAGCATACAACCTGCCTCTTGGCCGGTTTGGACTTGGACAGCCTTTTCTCTAGCGGAAAGGAGGGGCAGGGGGAAATCAGTCGCTGGTGACAGCATCCTAACAACTTTCAGAGTAACTGGCAATTTCTAAACAGCTTTGATGTGGGGAATTTGCGTCCTGGAAGGAACTCAAAGCAGACCTTAGCCCTAAAAATAATACTGAGAAAGCAGCTCACCATGAATTGACAGTTATCTTTTATTATTAATGGAATTATTTTCTCTGCTGTTATATATTTTAGCTAATTTTTTCATACTTTCAAATATTCAACAGTTAGCCATATAACTCCTCTTATAAATGAATTATACCACTAAATCTCCAAATATAAAATTATTGGTAGATAAGTCTGTAATTGAAAATGTAAGAAAATTTATCTCCCTTCTTTGTAAACAAATAACTTGCCATTCTAATAAATTTTAAATTCACTAAGAAGTTCAACATTCATGTCATATCACCTACGAGGTCACTAGAGAAAAAGCCTGTGGAGAAGGTAAATCTGAAGAGACTGAAGGTCTCTATTGCAAAGCACAGCTGTGCAAAACCAGTTGATTATCACAAAGCTTCTGAGGATGCCGAAGCATTTCAAACATGCCATTCTGACTATCATCTGTGGCAACAGACTATATAACACAGCCTGACATAAAGTTGTTAGTTTTATTACCCTAGAAGTTGCCTATTTTCCATCTTTATATGTGCGTGGAAGAGTATATAGCAACGATCAAGGAACCTCCTTATTAGCAGTCTGTTGGGTAACCTTACATAAGAATAATGTACAGGTGCTTTACTTGTCATATTCCCTGTTACTTATTTTGCACCTAAGATACCTTTGTGGCCAGATTTGCAGCACATAAAACCATAAAAATCACATGTTGTTACTTTCACTGCAATAAGGTTTGGAGTTAAACATTTTAGGAAGTTAGGAAGCTGCAGTGTAGCAGCTTTATTTTAGCATAAGCTGCTAATAAGCATGATTAATATATCAGAATCTGATCCACCATCCTTTTGATTTGCAAATGCTAATTACAATTTAATGAGGCTCAGGGCAATTTCCATCACAGGCTAAGATGAGTCAATAGCATGCTTGCTGTTACAATATAAGGGTTCCACAGTGATGCTTCTACCTGCAATTACATGGACAACTTCCATGTTACACTATTTGGTTACTTTCTTTGTATTGCACAGATGTACAAGGTCAATAGTGTTTTAGAGATGGGAATAAATACACCATTATATTAAAAAAAAATCTAGCACTGAATCAGCCTTGAAACACAGCACAGGCATGCACAGAATAGAGTCAGAAAGTTCAACACAAATCAGTAAACAGACAATGTGTGTCATGTAGCTGCCCTTGACTGATCATGAGATAAGAAGCTAGCCAGAACCTTTTATTGGAATATTATTTCTGGAAACGCCTAATACTAATGAGAATAAGGTTAAGGGAACAAAAATGAAAATAAAAAAAAAGAAGAGATTGCAGAAGATCAACATATAAGGGCGAGCAAGAGTCTTACAACAAATAAGCCATACACAGTAGTCAAAGGGTCTTGCTCAGTAGTACCTCCTGCTTTCTAGGAACAAAGTGAACTTGTTCCTACCGCGTTTAAGATAACCAGGCACTGAGGGCTGGAAGTGGCTCTGATTTCCTTCTGTACCTGCAGACGAAGAGGAGCCATTTGATTCAGTTCAGAGGCTGAACACCATCATGTCCTTTCCCTCACTGAATGCAAGAGAAGAACTTGAAACTGATCTAAAAACCATCTTTCACATTTTCCTGCTGCAGATTACATACTTATTCATCCAAGTCAACCAAATGCAGTGCAACAATCCATCCCCAGCTCCACATGACTCAAGGTCTGAGCACTTGAACAAGTTACCGCAGGGGAAGTTTCCCAGGTAAGCTATTTTATGAAGTTCCAGCGTATAAAAAATATCACAAATTGCATACATATCCTTCAGCAATAGAACATACTTTGGAAAGTATAATTGAAGCAGACAAGATGCTATCACACCCTGACTTGAAGTATGATACGTTTCTACATCCAAAGCATCAAATTATTAAAATACCGAAGAGAATTGAGGGGATTTGTAGAAACAAGTGTGAATAAGAAATACTGGTATTTTGCATTGTTCAATACAGTGCATCACAGTTTTGATAAATCTCTCCACCTACCTCTGCTAGGAGGTGAAACATATATGTTGCTCAGGATAGACGTGGGCAATAAGCAACACACAGTTGTGTGGCAACAGCCGGGTGCCAGTGGATCTTTCTGCCTCCTTGATCTAAGGCAATACAGCAAATTGCACCTACTGGCCAAGAGGTTCATGGTACTCTTCTTTTCAAAAAGGAACCAGTGTTGTATCAACCAGCTCATTTTCAAATGACACCATCCATCGGAAACTATGGACACCAATATCCTAACCAGTGTCTAGGTTAACATACTGTAACAAAACATAGTTTCACATGACTGGTTTAATTTCTTAAGTAGATGTGAAATTTCCGTGCACGCCTAGTTTCACCCACTGAATTCATCAGCTGACTGACAGTATCAAGAGTTTTTTTTTTTAAACTAACCAGGTTTCATTTACCCTTTTGATTACTTTATCGTTAAGAAAAATCACAAGCATTTAATCCAAGGTTGTTCTCTATGATTAGGTATTCTAAATCACTCTTAGTATGCAAAAATACGCATCTAAAATAGCATCTGTCCTTTTCAACTCAGGAACTCTTTGGTGAACACCAAGCATCAAACATAATACAGCCTGAAAAATCTACTGTAATTAGCTGCCTTTGCTCTTCAGTTTATACCGGGGGGAGGGGAAGAAAAAAGGCTGCCAAAATGATAGTTCTTAGTAGTACTTTTCTAACAAGATACACGTGATTCCTGTTTTTATCCAAAGCTGACCACATAGTTAAAAATTAAAATCTGCAAAGATAGATATTGAATAAGTGAAACTTGTCATTACCTTCTTATTAAAAAGTCACAGGGAAAAAGCATAGGAAGACTATAATTTAAAAACCTACAAGCTGCTAGTCTGCACTCTAATAACATACCTTGGTTATTCCTTCAAAACAGATGGAATACTATTTGCAAATGGAACTAAAAGAAAAAAACGCAAAGAGGGATAATATTAATTAAAACTGAAGAAAAAATTACAAAAATAAGTAAATAAAAATAGAAAAAAGGCAAATACAAAGGAAAAGAGATGGAATGAAAAATAAACATGGGAAAATATTTTCCCCATTATGTCAAAATATGGAACCACATAAAAAGTAAAATTTTTCCTACGCATACATGCATTTAAAATGGCTAGTTCTTTGGAGTCAAAAGAGTAACCTACAGGGAGGGAGAGTAATTGCATGAATGCATTACTGTTAGTTTTTCACCAGAGCACCGTGTGCCTATTGACACAATGCAAGGCTCTAACTTCTCTGACACAGCGTCTATAGATGATTTAGTTGTCACATTTAGAAATAAATCTTGGCCTACAAACATCTTACTGATGTTTTTGTTTTCCACTGCTATTTGCCAAGATACCTCTTTTCAGCAAAAATAGACAGCTTTTTATTATTATTATTGTATCAATGTCTAACTACAGCTTGTTTTATTTCTACCATCTCACTACATTAATCAGAGCACCTTAGTTATAACAGGTAGCAATATCATTTGTGACAGATTTCCATATGTCAAAACCACCTTCTGCTGCTTGGTTGCTAATGTCTAAATTTCCTGGCAATTATAAACAACCTGCATGATTGCACTAACACTTGACTTACATTCATTTATTACTGGAGACATACTATGGGAGATTTTGTGTTTGTGTGTTGTTGATAAAGATACCTCACCCTGGAAAATTGCAAGTATTATTTTTATAACTTTTTTCTTGGCATTACTCAGCTATAGAAAATGAAGACAAGCACTAATTTCTAGGGTTTTTTTCCTATAAAATACAAATGCCGCAAACAGCCTGCAGGCTTTACTTTGTCAATCTGTTTTGCTAATGTATGACTATCAGTTCAGCTTTGCTTTATTGCTTCTACATAGGTGTGACACATATGTCACTGTACATGTCTTGTTTTCAAATATGAAAAAAACAACTGTTTAATTATCACATATTTTCCCACGGTGTTACCCTCCTTGAATGAGTTTGAGACATGGAGCAAGAAAGTGACATAGAAACCTCCTCCCTATGACATCAAATTATCATTTTGTCTCTCTCCTAAGATGAACAGAAATGCAACACAATAAATTTAACTGCAGCACTTAAAACACTTTCTTAAACCAAATGGTTCTATCATTTACACATTACTATCATTTACAGATAATATATGAATATATTTAGCCATTTCCAACCTTGATCAATAAAGATCTGTTTTTTCATTTTATCTCGTACAGCATGATAAAACCTTAGTACAATAGCCACTATATTTATTTTCCATAGCTCCCAGTAAATCATGAAACTTTGCTTTTCCATAAGACTCTCAGTGAGTCTGAAGAGAAGACTTGGTCTTTTCATCACCATGTTGAACTTCAATCAATGTTTGTTCCCCTAGCAGTCTGAATGGTCTTCATTTTTCTCTTATGAGTGACATTCTTTCCTCATCCTTCAGGATGTTTCCCCAAACATCTGATCTTGGCAATTCATAGTACGATATGCACTCAGTTTTCTCTTTGTTAAGTATGACTGTATGCAGATTTTTTTAATTGAAAAGACAAACTAACTTCTTTCAGAAGCCGGAATTCAGAGGTGACTCTGTTGTCTGCCAGTTATTGTGACCTACTGGATTCCAGTCAATTAGTACCAGAGATGAAAGACTCTGGGTGTCCAAGTACTTGTCTAAAAGCCAAATATATATCAAAGGAAAAAAGATTAATTAAATGCACAAAGTCAAAATTCCTCAGTTCAGAGCTATAAAATATACCCGATTATGTGCTGTATGTTGAAATATCGCTATTTTTATACCTTTTATCCAATTACAAGTTTTAGGTCTTCAGTGTCCATTTAATTCAAACTCCTCCAAGTAAAAGGGAAAATGAAAGAAAATAGCAATTTCTCCAGTCCTCTGAAGGATATCCCAGCATTCAAATCTTTTAAAGTACAGGTGCTATTTTTCATTGGCCAATGTGATTCATTATCGAGCCTAAACCCACTGATCTCCAATTGCAACAAGCATAGAGGCAAAACTATAAATAATTAAGTTCTTGACCATAACCCCTAAGTGTTAAGTCACAATGCTAAGAAAAAAAATAATGGAACAGAACTGGACAAAGAACAATACTATTTGACTATCCACCTGGCTTCTGATATGCAGCAAACCTGTATCTCCAGGATCTCCATGTGCATCACAGAAATGTAAGCAGACTAGTAGAGCTCATAGAAAATGCTGACATTAGTTAAGAGTAGGATTAAGAGAATTTATGTTGAACCCTGGTGGTCAGGGTTGCTACTGCCGGATGCAGCTGAAAAAATCAGAAATAATACAATCACAGAATCTTTGGGTTGGAAGGGACCTTTAAGGTCATCTAGTCCAATCCCCCTGCAATGAGCGGGGACATCTTCAACTACATCAGGTTGCTCAGAGCCCCGTCCAACCTGACCTTGAATGTCTCCAGGGATGATGTGACCAGCTGAATAATTTAATTCTGTATGAACAGGCCCAGATTCAAAGGCCCGTAAGTCCTAGTGCTACAGTCTAGCATGTCTGAAACCTTACAACCACAAGCTGAAAATAAGAAATGTAAGGACATGAAGGAATTTTATGCCAGTTGAATCTCAGATGTGCATAGATTCCACAGACAGATTCATCAGCATCTTTCCTACATCTTCTGGAAAACTCAAAATTCATCTTAATGCTAGATTAACTGAGGTTAATAAATAATTAAACAGTTTGGGGCTTATAGTTTAAATTAATTATCTACCTATTAGTTTATTCATTAGGTAGTTTGTAATTTTCAGCATAAATTTGAACATTGCAACTCATTCCTCTTTAAACATCAAAGCAAAATACAAACTTTGGTGCTTGAATGACAAAATTCCTATAAAAGTTCTTTTCAATAAAGCTCTATATGAAAGTTCATGGAGTGATATATTTATTCACACTAAAAAGTGTAAAAAATTTGGAGGAAAGACAGCTTCAAGTTAAAATACACATCTGTAGATGTGTAGATGTTGTTGTAACAACTTCTCTGCTTTAGAACTAACACTGAAGTTAATTCAAATCTTATTTCTATGTACTTTGATCCAGTGATCATCATCCTTCATAAATGATGGGATCCATCATCAAGGTAATACAAACTTTCCTACTGTGAAGTTTTCATATACGCTATCACAAACCTTTATTACAGGAACAATCATTTTTGTTTACAGGTAAGCTTTGTCTGATACACATCTCTGAAGTTACTGAGTCTTCTCATAAATTAATAGTAGCATATTACTGCACAAACCCAGAAATGTGTCATTTACTACAGTCATAGAAGCTCTTCAAAGGACAAAGAGTAGATCCTTGTTTCAGTTACATCTGGAGTATATGAGTACAGCAAGGTTCAGGATCCAGGCCGCAATTATTTTTTTCCTCTGCTTTCTGAAATATTCAGTATTTTCATTAAAGGAAGGATTCTGTGGAAATTACAATTAAACTGGGCTGCTTCTTAGAACTCACAAGCCTACCTATTGCTATATATTCATTCATTCAAAAGATGGAGAGAAACTATTATACAAAAGGTTTTTTGTTTTTTTCTTTAGAACTATGCTAATGTTTAATTAAAAGGCTAGACCTTGTTCCTATTTTCAATGTAAAATATTGCAAGTAAAAAGAAATGTGGAACACAGGATACACCTATTTCTTAGAAGACTTGACTAGCAAGTCATACATATTCATGACAGAAGCTTTCTACAGGTCTTTTATTCCGTCAGACGTGACCTACATATTCAGTCTCAAAGCTCTGTTGAGAGATGGACATGTACAAAACATCACTTACTGATTACTCCTTCTTAGCAGATTTTGTTATAACAGAAGTCTCTCGGATGGGAAGAGGAACACCAAGGCCGAAAGAAAGAAAAAGGTTGGGGAAAATGGATAATGAGGGGACTGTCCTGGGGAAGAGAAAATGCTACCCTAGCTTAGGTAAGGAAAGATTTTATTGTTGAGAGCACAACTTCTAATTCCAGATGTGACTAATAAATGAATGGACAGAAAAATAAAACTGAAATATAAGAAGCTGCTCTGCCAGGGTATCTGATTAGCAATAATGCAAAGACATTGTAGGTAGTTGTTAATTGCTCCCAGTCAGACCTTCACGCCTAATAAAAAAAGTCCTTGGCATAATTAGGACAGATAATAATTCAAACTTTCCCAGAGTGGATATAAATAACTACTTACCAGAATATAGAACAGACTATATTTATTTTATTCATATCTGTTAATTACTGCATAGAATTTAGACTAATGTGTTGGGAGTAACATCCTGACACTGTAATTAACTTGAGTATTTGCACACAATAATCTATGCATTTACGTATGTCTGTCTTCAAAGGCGCTAGCTGTTAAAAACACCACTGAAATTATCTAGTCTCTTATTCATGAAACATTTTAATTACCGTCTTAGATATCAGTTAATACCTTATGCTTTGCTTTTCTTCCATTACTGCAGGCAACAGTGAAGCATGTGTGATTCCATTCTATTCTTTCCTGTGCTTTCTCACCAAGGAATCCTGCTTTTCTTAGTCACAACACATAATGTGAAATAACATTACACACAAATCACTATTGTCATTTTCTAAACAGATAACACTCTTCCTCTCATTTCACTACCACAGGGCCTTCAATTGATAAATGCTTGAGATTTTGAGTCTTCGGTGCACTTCCAAATTTCCAGCAGTGCGTGTTGGAAAGGACTTCAAGTACAGTTATACTATCTTAAGAAAATAAACAATATTCTGCCACTTGTATCCGAGGCAGGTATTTAACTGGTGACTTAGCATCAACTGGAACCAGGTCCACTGAAAATCTGGCTCATTCCTCTCAGGTAGTGGTCCACACTTTGCAATGTGATGCTCACAGGATGTCCTCAGCAACATGTTATCTTTCAGATTTTTGGGAACTAGGCCTCCCAGCTCTAGCATACTTTGGCTTATGCAGCTATAAAAATGCAGATGGCATTCAGGTGATCCTCTTTTAGATCAAAAAAACCCTGAATTTTTTCTTCCTATACAGAAACAGTGCTCTTGCCAACCATTGCTACAAACCAGCAAAACAGGGGTTTCACAATCTGAGATCCTAGAGAAGAAATTATTACAGAGAAGGGCCTCAGAGAAAGGATTAAGGATTCAATTTTCAGTCCTGATTTTTTAATGAAGCATTTAACTGATTACAAATGCTGACTGATCAAGCAAAGACAATGCAAAGGGATTAAATCTGGTTTTCTTTCTTTATTTGCTTCCAGAGTTTAGTTTCTCTTAAAATAGCACACAAACCAATTCTACAGAACTTGCTTGTGTTTTAACTTGGAAGGGCCATGGAAGATTACCATAGCAAGCTGGAAAAGAGGACAGGTTAGGGAAAATGTCAATAGAGAAGCAGATGTCTTTGCTACTTCCATTTCACAATGAAGACAAAGTATGAAAATGTAATTTCAATATTCCAATTTGGTCTACCTTAGTTCTTTCCAAGCTCAGCTGTGTGCTTCACTGCTTCAGTAATAAACTTTTCCTTTCATCTAATTCCGGACAATTCTAATGTTTCTGGATATCAATGATCCACTATTCCTGCATGGCTCCTAATAGTATTTAAAACATATGGTTTCTTGAATATGTTTCAAACATATATCCTGGTTGGGAGGTTAATTAAACTATGATTCTATCTGTTTTTCCAGTTGTAAAGGTCAGTATCCAGATTTAATCTACATTGAAATGAAACTAACCTTTTGCATTCAAAGACAACAGATGTGCTAAAACCACTGAACTGTGTTACAGCCAAGCACTACAGCACATAACTCTGCTTACTCATCCACATTAGAGACCAGCCGAGGAGGGCAGATAAGGACAAACTGACAAATTCTGAATGTGGTGCCCATTAGCAGGATGAGGAATATAATCTCATACTGTGATTAGATGAAGAAATTTTACTCGCAATAAAAGATGAAAATCTAATCCCCAATAACAACAGCTCTGATATGATTTCTCTTTTAAAATCAGTGCATCATAGTTGGAAAGGATAGTGAAAGTCCTCTCCCCTTCACAGTGCATGCAAAAGACAGTCACAACTACAGTCCCTGTGAACATGAACACCTCAGCCATCCAAATTCTCTCAGCCTGTACAACTCATAGTTAACACGAAGTGAGATCACTTCCTTCCCTACATTATGCATTATGCTTCACAGGGAAGTAAGATTAAAATATGCTCAGAAGGCCCAGATAAAAGACAGAAGATTAAGTGTTACACAGATAAAATACGTTAAGCCTCTGTGATGTAAAGTATCTATAAGGCAAAGTACAATAGCTCTTTATATAAGGAGATGCGTGTGGGAGAGAAGCCATGTAAACGTCCCCAGCTCTCCCTCATACAAAAGACAACGTTATATCCCTGGAGCCAGTCTCTCCCTATGATATGTTCTCGTGGTGCAAATAATTGGCCTCTGCAATTAACTGGAAGGAAGAACTAGCACAGCTGTATTTTCTTCCCTTCTCAGGTCTGCATATGAGCTGCTCAGCAAGAATCTCCACAGCATAAGGAGAGAGAAAGTGAGATTAGCTCATAATTGCAAAAACATTAGGGGACGCTTCCAGTTAAAAAACCTGAAAAGAGCCTTGCTGTCCCTCCGTTCTCTCCTTTCAAGAATCAGCACCAGGACCCGTGAATCAGCTATGGGCTCTGGAAGATGCAAGGAAGAAATCCCCATCCTGTCTCCGAGATGCTCACTCAGCAGCACGAATCTATTCTTCCACTTTAAACATAAAAAGAAATTATATTTTTACACCACTTCACTTCTGCATTGCACTCCAAGCTGAATTTCTGCTCTTTAAGTGCCACAGCACATGCAGCTTTGAGTTCATATTTATATTAACCTTTCAGTTCAGTTTTACAGTCCACTTCTCCAAGGTCTATAATTGGTACATGTTCTTTTGTACTATGAAAACATGAAACATGAGCAGAGAATGAAAAACTGTATGTCTTTTACATGTACCTACTGGAATCTGAGAGGAGATGTTGGGATACCAGTAACTTCCCTTGCATCCTAAAATAAATATGTTCCAATCCCTATAGTTTATTTAGCTACTTAATATAGTCAAGCATTCACTCGATAATCCATTAAGGTGCTCCCTTTACCAGCAGTGAGTCAGGCATCCAAGTTGTGCACTGATGTCCATGGCAACAAGCTTGTATATTTGGCAACTAAAAAAACCTGGTAAATCAAGGGTAATTTCCTCTCCTCTTTTACTCTCAGGCACTTCAAAAAGCATAAAAAGGAAATAATGAGAAATATAGTAAATGGCTCATGATATTTTTTGTGATGAAAATGGCACAAACCAGAACCACCATGAAAACGCAGCATTTTTCAGAGTAATTTATTTCAATGAATTAATTATGACAAGAATCATACCTGTCAAATGAACGTTAGCTGGTGAATTGCGCATTTGCAATGTACTGTAAACTGCCAGCTCTGCTGTAACAACCACTGTAGAGAAAATCCACTATACAGTATACTGTATACTCAGGCTAGCCAAAATTTTAAAAAAAAAAAAAAAGCACTTCTCTCCCAAAGGTTCGTTGCCTTTGTCACACCTTTGCAAATTCATCCTGGCCACCATTTAAAAATTATTTTCTTATTAACCATTGACCATCTGTCTTCTTTTCCTCTATCATGGTTCTTAAGCTTCTTGTAAGACAGTTTATCGATTAAGCTAACCAAAGCAAGCAAAAACTCTTTTCTGAGACATTTCTCTGTATTTAGCTGATAGAATAATTGTTGAGCAATGGGTGACCTATCCAGGTCTGACTGTGATTCTGCAGCACTTCATATTCTGTTTAGCACTGACAAGTCAAATTCAGATATAATAAAAAAGTACTATTAATCTAGGCTGTACATATACCTGTTCAAAAGTGCAGAGAAATTAATAGTAATAGTCATCCCTATGAAAATGACTGAGTTTTGTCTATACCCCTTTGGAGCTCAAATTCTTCAAGGTGAAATTCTGCGTCTTGGCTCATGAAGCAATTAGACAAGACATTTTTTTCTTGCCTTAGTGTCCATATATTGTTCCAGACTTCAAAATTTGAGAATTTTGGGTAAATTTTCACACTGCATTTAGTACCCTTTAGTGTTGAAAAAACTGAATGTACAGCTGTGAAAGAATCCTACAAAAAACTGAAGTTGTGTCCATGTGATAAAAACTATGAAGAAATCCACCCTCTGGGTGATTATATTGAAAAAGATATGGGGCGGGAGGGGAAGAGACAATGAGCAACAATTTGCCAAAGGCATAAACATTCACACTAATCCTCTTCATTCCTCCAAACACAAGAAGAGTGACAAGTGTGCTGGAAAATTTATATGGTCAATAGATGGAATGGCCTCTGCACAAGAAACAACTAAATAAACTATAACCATTCAAACTAGAAGAGGGACAACTGAGTTGAAATGTCATAGAGTGCCACAAAATTGTAAGAGGCATAGAAAATAGGAAATTATTTTCCAGTCTACTAGTACAAGAACAAGAGAACATCAAATCAAACTAGCTGGAAATAGGTTCAGAACAAAGTAAATACCGTAAGTGGCTAATGTTTAATAAGCACATCAGAATTTTTTAAAAGCTTGCAGAGGATCAAAAAGTGACCAGACAGACTCGCAGAAGAAGGGGAACTGTTCAAGGGAAACAGATAAAAAATTACTTCTTGGCCAGGAATTCCCTGAACTCCAATTTACTGGATGCCAGGAGAATATTCTGGGGAGCCATGCTAACAGCTGATGCTCTTACCTTACCTTTCCTGTAGCGTTCACAATTAGCCACTGTCTGAGATAGTACTCCGGGCTACATGGGCTCTTAGTTTGCCGTCATTTGGACCTTCTTGCATTGATAAGCATAGAGTGGCTAATTCTAAGACTGAAATTTGTCATTTCAGTTACCAAGATGAGAACATTTCACACTAGTCAATAAATCCGTTGTACAATACTACATATGACAGTATTTCACTAATTCATTCCTGGAAGATATCTTTGCAAATGTAAAGCAAATTTTTTAGCTCCCACTAACTTAACTGTGAGGACACAATTTTTCATGTAAGTGTGAAAACTTGCAGTGAATCACAGATTGCTAATTCATCTGTATTTGGGAAAGTTCCTGGGGAGTATAAAGAGTCTGTGTATAAAAAAAATTAAAAGGACTTGAGATTTAGTCCTTTGTCCACAGCTTTGTCCGCATTTTATTCCTCACAGAACAAGTACAGAATAAATTAAACAGTAAGTCTTTACTTTTGCTGAATAACATTTTGAAAAAATATTACCATTTATAAGGAAACTAAACTGAATTATTCACAATAGCTGTGCAAAAAAACCATATCCTATATAAAAGGGTTATAAATACCACATAATGTAACTCAGATTATCTTTGATTATGTTTTTAGTATTTAGTTGTCCAATTTGTCCTTAATTGAAAAAAAAAGATTAAAAACTTGTTTTTCATTTAAAAAAATAAACAGCATCATGCCAGCATACCCATATCAGACTAGTAGCGAGAAAAATATGATAGTATCTGAGCATCCTCATGACACTTACATTTTTACCAAGTTTCAAAGCTAGTATATCCTCACATTCTGCTTAAGGTACCACTTTACACAGCATGTTCCTGCTCTTTACATTGCAACCCCAAAAATATCAGGTATGTAAAGTAGAAGACAATAACCTTTTTAGCACTGAGGTACCAAAACCAGAACCTAAATCCCCAGTTGTTATCCTAAATTCACTGGTGCACATGTAGCTAAAGATTTTTATAGTAGCAGGCCTTATTCTGCAGGTTCTAAACCTTTAATCAGACTTTGTAACATTTATTTAATGGGAAGTATATAAAGAATAACTCAACTTTTCCAACATTCTTGTGATTACAATGCAGAAGTTAGTCAACAGAAACTAGCATAAACACCTATAGATACCATCACACAATCATATTACACACTGTCTGCAGTTATTAATAGAGATGGTTGAGATTTTTTTTCAATTTTCTGTTTAGTAGCTGTTCCTTAAAATAAAATCGTTTCATACCCATTAGTGTTTGAAGAAAACTGATTTTGGAAAGGGTTCCTACTCACCTAACAAGAGGTTAGTAGGTAGAATTAGCTTATCCAACTGTGAGACTTGGATGATACTCCCTGTTGTGTCTGATTCAAACCACAAAACTACTAGCTCTCCTGGGGTAATGCTAGTCTGTTTCTGGGGAAGAAAAAAAAGGGGGGAAAAGAAAAGAAAGTCCTATTTTCACCCTATTCTGAATATGAGAATTATTTTTGTTGTTGTCAGATGTAGATAGGGGTTTTTTCACCACAGTACACTTTGAAAAACTTCACTTGCCACTCCAATATAGTTCTGAACTAACTTGCATTTAGACACTTCTGATATGTTACTTCTCCGTGAGATAAAGGAGAATCATCATCAGAGACTGTATCCATTTAATAAATTGCTTGCTAATGGGCAGGATAATTAACAGTAAGCAGTTCTCATTCTCATTCTAATTTACAGGTCACATATATGCATACAGAATACTAGTGTATAGCACACGAGCAGCTACCTCCTTTCTTCCAAGAACCTTAATGTGCTGATGTGTTTATAAAAATTTTCAGTAAAGTTTATTTAAATCCTTCGACTTTTATAAAGACTTTTGATGAAGGATTATCACACAGATAAACAGAAACCCAGTAAAGAATAGAAGATTGCCAGATACACTTTGAGAAATAAAACCAGATGCTAGTGATGTGGGAATATAATTTTACATGCTGCCACCAGAGGGAGAGGGAGAGGGAGAGGGAGAGGG